>NC_042978.1:31956366-32256366 GCF_901001165.1 Salmo trutta | reverse complement strand
CATACTACCTCAGTTGGGCCGACCAACCAGTGCTCCCGCACATTGGCTAACCATGCTATCTGCATTGTGTCCCTCCACCCACCACCCACCACCCACCAACCCCTCTTTTACGCTACTGCTGCTCTCTGTTCATCATAATTGCATATTCACTTTAACCATATCTACATGTACATACTACCTCAATCAGCCTGACTAACCGGTGTCTGTATGTAGCCTCACTACTTTTATAGCCTCGCTACTGTATATAGCCTGTCTTTTTACTGTTGTTTTATCTCTTTACTTACCTATTATTCACCTAACACCTTTTTTGCACTATAGGTTAGAGCCTGTAAGTAAGCATTTCACTGTAAGGTCTACCTGTTGTATTCGGCGCACGTGACAAATAACATTTGATTTGATTTGATTTAAGGTTAGGACAATGGTTAGGTTTAGAGTCAGTTAAAATGCTTGAATTCTCTTGAAAATGACTCGAAAATTGTGATTTTTACAATTTATGTGTTACTTCCGTCCGTAGCTGTATACCACCAAGCCGCAACCATGTATATCCCTTTGAGAGCCAGCAGGCAACTGGCATACTGTACCCACTCACCTAAGCACAAACACAGCTTCGATTCCCTCAGATTCACACAAAGAAAACAGTTCTCCCTTAACACAATCCGGAGAAGGAAGACACAAAGCCTTACATACTGTACCACTCACCTATGTACCAGCTGTAACTACAGGAAGGTTTTCTCTTCTTCTTCTTCTAAAGCTGTCTTAGAAGCAAAATGTTTAGCATTATGGCATAACTGGCTTCTTAAAGGCTGTCACCAGGTCTGGGGAGAGAGAGCAAAAGAGATGGTGACACTGTGTCCCAGTTCCACGGGTACAGTACAGTATTGGCAGAGCAGAGTTGTCACCACACAGAGGCTGCAAGGAGCTAGTATTTGTGAATGGGGGAAAGGGAAAACAGAATGCAAAGGTGAATTCCTTCAGTTATCACTGCTTCAATTACTACATGTAAGTGAACATTGCAGGTATGGCTAAAGGAACTTCTATCATTAAGGGTTAAAAATAGGTTGCATGTAAACAATGCATTCAGAGTGAGAAAAGTTGGAAAACTCGTCACCACATTCTATAATGGAAATACAGGATAGGATTCGTGTTAATCTGCCCCCTTTGGATATCAGGGATCAGTGTTGCGTTACCTAATCAAATTACTTTTATGAGTAACCAAGTAAAGTAACAAGCTACTTTTTCAAGTTGGGTAATATTATTACAGTTACCTTGTCAAACAAAGCATGCTATCACGACTCAGGATATGACCCAGATGCAGACACAGGAGGCAGATCGTACAGTTCTCAGATGATTTATTGTAAACACCGGGCAGACAAAGGGCAGGTCGAGAACAGGCAGGAGTTTGTGATCAGTTTTGAGTCAGGCAGGTACAGGACGGCAGGCAGGCCCTGGATCAGGGCAGGCAGAATAGTCAGAACTGGGAAAACTAGGAAACAGAACTTGAGAAAAAGGAAGACTGGAAAGCACACTGGTTAGACCTGACCTGACAAGACAAGACGAACTGGCAACAGACAAACTGAAAACACAGGTATAAATACACAACGGATAATGGGAAGATGGGCGACACCTGGAGTTGGGTGTAGACAAGCACAAAGACAGGTGAAACAGATCAGTGTGACAGCATGCGTTACTTTCAGAATCTTGTCTCTACCAGGCGCGTGTTTCCATGATCATATCTTGACTTGTTTCCTTATTTAGCTCTCGAGTAAGTGGAGAAACACTGTTTGGAGAAATGTATTGATAGCTGCTCTCCATATAAATGTATAGAGGACATTCCCCTGATCTTAGCCATTGCTTGCTTCGGTGATAGTAAAGCCCACATAGAGGGCTTCACCATCTAGTGGCAACTGTGCCCTCTATTCATCTCCATGGGCCCGTTTATGTGCGGTCCATAACCAGAACTGGCAGCTTGAGAGATTTTGAATGAAAAGATAGGAAATCTGTACAGATGTTTGGCTTACAGTGCCTTCAGAAATAGTTCACACCCCTTGACTTTTTCCACATTTTGTTGTGTTGCAGCCTGAATTTAAAATGGATTACATTTAGATTCAGATTTTGTGTCACTGGTCTACACACAATACCCCATAATGTCAAAGTGAAATTATGTTTTTAGACATTTTTACAAATTCATAAAAAATGAAAAGCTGAAATGTCTTGAGTTAATAAGTATTCAACCACTTTGTTATGGAAAGCCTAAATAAGCTCAGGAGTAAAAATGTGCTTAACAAGTCACATAATAAGTTGCATGGACTCTGTGCGCAATAATAGTGTGTATCATGATTTTTGAATGACTACCTCATCTCTGTACCCCACACATACAATTATCTGTAAGGTCCCTCAGTCGAGCAGTGAATTTCAAACACAGATTCAACCACAAAGACCAAGGAGGATTTCCAATGCCTCGCAAAGAAGGGCACCTATTGGTAGGTGGTTAAAAATAAAAAAGCAGACATTAAATATCCCTTTGAGCATGGTGAAGTTATTAATTACACTTTGCATGGTCTATCAATACACCCAGTCACTGCAAAGTTACAGGAGTCCTTCCTAACTCACTTTCCGGAGAGGAAGGAATCTGTTCAGGGATTTCACCATGAGACCAATGGTAACTTTAAAACAGTTACGAAGTCTAATAGCTGGGATAGGAGAAAACTGAGGATGGATCAACAACATTGTAATTACTACACAATACTAACGTGATTGAAAGAGGTAAAATATGAAAGCCTGTACAGAATAAAAATGTTCCGAAACATGCATCCTGTATCAAGGCACAAAAGTAACGCTGTAAAAAATGTGGCAAAGCAATTAACTTTTTGTCCTCAGTAGAAATGGATATGTTTGAGGCAAATCCAACACAACACATCACTGAGTACAACTCTCCATATTTTCAAGCATTGTGGTGGCTGCATCATGTTATGAATATGCTTGTTATCGGCAAGGTCAAGGGAGTTTTTGGGGGATCAAAATTAATGTAATAGAGCTAAGCACAGGCAAAAACCTAGAGGAAAACCTGGCTCAGTCTACTTTCCACCATACACTGGGAGATTAATTCACCTTTCAGCAGGACAATAACCTAAAACACAATGCCAAATATACACTGGAGTTGCTTACCAAGACGACATTTAATGTTCCTGAGTGTCCAGGTTACAGTTTTGACTAAAACTCGAAAATCTATAGCAAGCTCGAAAATCTATGGCAAGATCTGAAAATGGCTGTTTAGAAATGATCAACAACAAACTTGTCAGACCTTGAATAGTTTTAACAAGAATACTGTGCAAATATTGTACAAAACAGGTGTGGAAAGCTCTAAGAGACTTGCCCAGAAAGACTCACAGCTGTGTTTCTATAATGTATTGACTCAGGGTGTTGAACACGTAAATAGATTGTCCAGTCAAAAGATTGGACACACCTACTCATTCAAGGGTTTTTCTTTATTTTTACAAATTTCTACATTGTAAAATAATAGTGAAGACATCAAAACTATGAAATAACACATATGAATTCATGTTGAAACCAAAAAGGTGTTAAACAAATCAAAATATATTTTATATTTGAGATTCTTTAAAGAAGCAACCCTTTGCTTTGATGACAGCTTTGAACATTCTTGGCATTCTCTCAACCAGCTTCATGAGGTAGTCACCTGGAATGCATTTCAATTAACAGCAGTGCCTTGTTAATTGTGGAATTTCTTTCCTTTTTATGCGTTCAAGCCAATCAGTTTTTTTCTGACAAGGTAGGTGTGGAATACAGAAGATAGCCCTATTTGGTAAAATACCAAGTCCATATTATTGCAAGAACAGCTCAAATAAGCAAAGAGAAATGACAGTCCATCATTACTTTAAGACATGAAGGTCAGTCAATACGAAAGAACTTTGAACGTTTCTTCAAGTGCAGTCACAAAAACCATCAAGCGCTATGATGAAACTGGCTCTCATAAGGACCGCCACAAGAAAGGAAGACCGAGAGTTACCTCTGCTGCAGAGGATAAGTTCATTAGAGTTAAATGCACTCCAGATTGCAGCCCAAATAAATACTTTACGGAGTTCAAGTAACAGACATCTCAACATCAACTATTCAAAGGAGACTGCGTGAATCAGACCTTCATGGTCGAATTACTGCAAAGAAACCACTACTAAAGGACACCAATAAGAAGCAGAGACTTGCTTGGGCCAAGAAACACGAGCAATGGACATTAGACCGGTGGAAATCTGTCCTTTAGTCTAATGAGTCCAAATTTGAGATTTTTGGTTCCGACCGCCGTGTCTTTGTGAGACGCAGAGTAGTTGAATGGATGATCTCTGCATGTGTGGTTCCCAACATGAAGCATGGATGAGGAGGTGTGATGGTGTGTGGGTGCTTTGCTGGTGACACTGTCAGTGATTTACTTAGAATTCAAGCCACACTTAACCAGCATGGCTACCACAGCATTCTGCAGCGATATGCCATCCCATCTGACTTGCGCTTAGCGGGATTTGTTTTTCAACAGGACAATGACCCAACACACCTCCAGGCTGTGTAAGTGCTATTTGACCTAGAAGGAGAGTGATGGAGTGGTTCATCAGATGACCTGTCCTCCACAATCCCCCGATTGAGATGGTTTGGGATGAGTTGGACCGCAGAGTGAAGGAAAAGCAGCCAACAAGTGCTTAGCATATGTGTGAACTTCTTCAAGACTTTTGGAAAAGCATTCCAGGTGAAGCTGGTTGAGAGAATGCCAGTGTGCAAAGCTGTCATCAATACAAAGGGTGGCTACTTTGAAGAATCTAAAATTTAAAATATATTTATATTTGTTTAACACTTTTTTGTTTACTACATGAATACATATGTGTTATTTCATAGTTTTTGATGACTTCACTATTATTCTACCATGTAGAAAATAGTGAAAATAAAGAAAAACCCTTGAATGAGTAGGTGTCTTCAAACTTTTGACTGGCACTATATACAGTTGAAGTTGGAAGTTTACATACACTTAGGTTGGAGTCATTAAAACTAGTTTTTCAACCACTCCACAAATTTCTTGTTAACAAACTATAGTTTTGGCAAGTCAATTAGGACATCTACTTTGTGCATGACACAAGTAGTTTTTCCCAAAATTGTTTACAGACAGATTATTTCACTTATAATTCACTGTATCACAATTCCAGTGGGTCAGAAGTTTACATACACTAAGTTGACTGTGCCTTTAAACAGCTTAGAAAATTTCCGAAAATGATGTCATGGCTTTAGAAGCTTCTGATAGGCTAACTGACACCATTTAAGTCAATTGGAGGTGTACCTGTGGATGTATTTCAAGGCCTACCTTCAAACTAGTGCCTCTTTGCTTGACATCATGGCAAAATCAAAAGAAATCCGCCAAGACCTCAGAAAAGAAATTGTAGACCTCCACAAGTCTGGTTCATCCTTGGGAGCAATTTCCAAATGTCTGAAGGTACCATGTTCATCTGTACAAACAATAGTATGCAAGTACAAACACCATGGGACCACGCAGCCGTCATACCGCTCAGGAAGGAGACGCGTTCTGTCTCCCAGAAATGAACGTACTTTGGTGCGAAAAGTGCAAATCAATCCCAGAACAACAGCAAAGGACCTTGTGAAGATGCTGGAGGAAACGGATACAAAAGTATCTATATCCACAGTAAAACGAGCTCTATATCAACATAACCAGAAAGGCCGCTCAGCATGATGAAACAAAAATAGAACTGTTTGGCCATAATGACCATTGTTATGTTTGGAGGATAAAGGGGGAGGCTTGCAAGCCGAAGAACACCATCCCAACCGTGAAGCACGGGGGTGGCAGCATCATGTTGTGGGGGTGCTTTGCTGCAGGAGGGACTGGTGCACTTCACAAAATAGATGGCATCATGAGGGAGGAAAATTAGGTGGATATATTGAAGCAACATCTCAAGACATCAGTCAGGAAGTTAAAGCTTGGTTGCAAATGGATCTTACAAATGGACATTGACCCCAAGCATACTTCCAAAGTTGTGGCAAAATGGCAGAAGGACAACAAAGTCAAGATATTGGAATGGCCATCACAAAGCCCTGACCTCAATCCTATAGAACATTTGTGGGCAGAGCTGAAAAAGCGTGTGTGAGCAAGGAAGCCTACAAACCTGACTCAGTTACACCAGCTCTGTCAGGAGGAATGGGCCAAAATTCACCCAACTTATTGTGGGAAGCTTGTGGAAGGCTACTCGAAACGTTTGACCTAAGTTAAACAATTTAAGGCAATTCTACCAAATACTAATTGAGTGTATGTAAACTTTTGACCCACTGGGAATGTGATGGAAAGAAATAAAAGCTGAAATAAATCATTCTCTCTACTATTATTCTGACATTTCACATTCTTAAAATAAAGTGGTAATCCTAATTTTTACTAGGATTAAATCTCAGGAATTGTAAAAAACTGAGTTTAAATGTATTTGGCTAAGGTGTATGTAAACTTCAGACTTCAACTGTATATATATATATATATATAATTGCAAAAGGGTTTTCTAATGATCAATTAGCCTTTTAAAATGATCAACATGGATTATCCAGCACAACATGCCATTGGAACACAGGAGTGATGGTTGCTGATAATGGGCTTCTGTACGCATATGTAGATATTCCTTTAAAAATCTGCCGTTTCCAGCTACAATAGTCATTTACAACATTAACAATGTCTACACTGTATTTACAACATTTTCAACACTGTATTTACAATATTAACAATGTCTACACTGTATTTCTGATCAATTTGATGTTATTTTAATGGACAAAAAATGTGCTTTTCTTTCAAAAACAAGGACATTTCGAAGTGACCCCAAACTTTTGAACGATATTATATAAATGTATGTATATACAGTATATGTTTATATGAGTGTTTATTTTTCTTTCTTTTTTTTTTTTCTTTTTTACAAATGTTAGAATTTTTTGTCCACTTTTACATTACAGAGTAGAGTGATGACAAAAACATGACAATTAACCTTTTACTGCAACTGGCAAATCAGGGTCACACAGAATGTTTCTTGGTAGTCCTAAACAAATCTTCTTTGAAAAAAAAGTATACACCTCACACACATGGTTATGGGCTTAAAAAAAGAAGATACTTGTACCATGTCAGTTATAGAGTTGAAATGTACTACATTTTGAGTTTGCATCCCAATATTACACTTTACATACACCATGGAAGACTGAAATATAACAAAACTGTTTGACATAGAAACAACACATTTTCGGCAAAATAAATAAATCATGAAATCATCAAAAATATTAATAACATTCCCCCTATGAGGCCACTAGGTCATTTGACTGCAGGAAAGGGGTACAGTGTACTTCCACTTTAAGGGACACGGTCATGGATACCCACAGAACTCATCTCCTTTCTTGCAGTGGGCTGGCATGATCAATGCACTGATATTCACACACACACACACACACACACACACACACACACACACACACACACACACACACACACACACACACACACACACACACACACACACACACACACACACACACACACACACAGGCACACACACAGGACCATACATACACTCTTTCATCTGCTGTGCATCCCTCCATCTTTAGTTGCTGTTTGCTCCAGGGACAAAGTGAACACCACAGCCACTGCTAGCTAGCCAACTTCACCAACTACTGTAGAAACTAAATACATTACAATGGAACGATTTGACTAGTGTAGTGTAATGTTAGCTAGCTACATAGTTGTCTTTGTATCAAAGATAAAGGCGTAGTACAGAGTAACTATCGAGGTTAGCTAGCCAGCTACATTTTCTAACAAAAGTCAACAACGCGGCCACTGCTAGCTAGCCAACTCTACCAGCTAGCTGTATCATTTTTAGTCAATAAGATTTTTGCAACGTAAGCTTAACTTTCTGAACAAACGAGATGTGTAGTCCACTTGTGTAGCTAGCAGGACTGACTTTGTGTTAGCTAGCCAACGTTTAATTACTTCTGCGTTACGAACTAGACACGGACACGAATGATCCATTGGTAGTTTGTTGTAACCAAGTGTTGGTGCTAACCGTTATTGGAAGCTAGCATGCTAGTTAGCTACGGCGTCATAGGATACGGTGCACTAGGTGGGTTTCACGGAAGAATACTGTACCAAGTTATCTAGCTGAATAAACTAAGTTGGAGCCTGTTCCTGGAAACATTGAACCACTGTAGTTCATATCAATTATAATTTCTAAGTGGAAGCTAGGAAAGTTATATTTTAGTGTTTCAGTGAATTGTTAGTGAGGGAGGCCCAGCTCTCTCGCTTCCCCAGTTGTTTAGTTAATTTTCATGCCAATCTCCTTTGCATTAGCGTAGCCTCTCCTGTAGCCTATCAACTATGTGTCTGTCTATCCCTGTTCTCTCCTCTCTGCACAGGCCATACAAACGCTTCACATCGCGTGGCCACTGCCAGTCTAACCTGGTGGTCCCAGCGCGCACGACCCACGTGGAGTTCCAGGTCTCCGGCAGCCTCTGGAACTGCCGATCTGCGGCCAACAAGGCAGAGTTCATCTCAGCCTATGCCACCCTCCAGTCCCTCGACTTCTTGGCGCTGACGGAAACATGGATTACCACAGAAAACACTGCTACTTCTACTGCTCTCTCCTCGTCTGCCCACGTGTTCTCGCACACCCCGAGAGCATCTGGTCAGCGGGGTGGTGGCACTGGAATCCTCATCTCTCCCAAGTGGACATTCTCTCTTTCTCCCCTGACCCATCTGTCTATCTCCTCCTTTGAATTCCATGCTGTCACAATCACTAGCCCATTCAAGCTTAACATCCTTACCATTTATCGCCCTCCAGGTTCCCTTGGAGAGTTCATCAATGAGCTTGACGCCTTGATAAGTTCCTTTCCTGAGGATGGCTCACCCCTCACAGTCCTGGGTGACTTTAACCTCCCTACCTCTACCTTTGACTCATTTCTCTCTGCCTCCTCCTTTCCACTCCTCTCCTCTTTTGACCTCACCCTCTCACCGTCCCCCCCTACTCACAAGGCAGGCAATACGCTTGACCTCATCTTTACTAGATGCTGTTCTTCTAGTAATCTCATTGCAACTCCCCTCCAAGTCTCCGATCACTACCTTGTATACTTTTCCCTCTCGCTCTCCTCCAACACTACTCACTCTGCCCCTGCTCAGATGGTATTGCGCCGTTGCAACCTTCGCTCTCTCTCTCCTGCTACTCTCTCCTCTTCCATCCTATCATCTCTTCCCTCTGCTCAACCCTTCTCCAACCAATCTCCTGATTCTGCCTCCTCAACCCTCCTGTCCTCCCTTTCTGCATCCTTTGACTCTCTATGTCCCCTATCCTCCCGGCCGGCTCGGTCCTCCCCTCCTGCTCCGTGGCTTGACGACTCATTGCGAGCTCACAGAACAGGGCTCCGGGCAGCCGAGCGGAAATGAAGGAAAACTTCCTCCTCTGTTTCTGCTGCTAAAGCCACTTTCTACCACTCTAACTTCCAAGCATCTGCCTCTAACCCTAGGAAGCTCTTTGCCACCTTCTGCTCCCTCCTGAATCCTCCTCCCCTCCCCCCCTCATCCCTCTCTGCGGATGACTTCGTCAACCATTTTGAAAAGAAGGTCGACGACATCCGATCCTCGTTTGTTAAGTCAAACGACACCGCTGGTCCTGCTCACATTGCCCTACCCTATGCTTTGACCTCTTTCTCCCCTCTCTCTCAAGATGAAATCTTGCGACTTGTGACGGCCGGCCGCCCAACAACCTGCCCGCTTGACCCTATCCCTTCCTCTCTTCTCCAGACCATTTCCGGAGACCTTCTCCCTTACCTCACCTCGCTCATCAACTCATCCTTGACCGCTGGCTACGTCCCTTCCGTCTTCAAGAGAGCGAGAGTTGCACCCCTTCTCAAAAAACCTACACTCGATCCCTCCGATGTCAACAACTACAGACCAGTATCCCTTCTTTCTTTTCTCTCCAAAACCCTTGAGCGTGCCGTCCTTGGCCAGCTGTCTTGCTATCTCTCTCAGAATTACCTTCTTGATCCAAATCAGTCAGGTTTCAAGACTGGTCATTCAACTGAGACTGCCCTTCTCTGTGTCACGGAGGCTCTCCGCACTGCTAAAGCTAACTCTCTCTCCTCTGCTCTCATCCTTCTAGACCTATCTGCTGCCTTTGATACTGTGAATCATCAGATCATCGGCAACAGATTTAATGGCAATAATACCTTTCTGCACTTTGCTAAAAGTTGCCCAGAAAAAAATCAAGTCAACAATTGTCTGATTATCTGACAACACCAATGTAAATATAGCAGTGCTCAGTGATACTTGATGTAAAGTGTGGATAAATGAACTTGCAAGCTTTTGGGCGGAATTGCATTAATGTTTCAGCAGTGCCACCAGGCACATCTTTATTATGAAGAGCATACTGTATATACACCCACTCTCAGAATTAGTGCACAGTTATGTTACAGTGTTGTTCCCTGGGATACAAAGAGGTCAAAAGGTACACAAAAGGTATCTTCAGAGGTATCTTCTTCAAAGCTAACTTTCTCTCCTCTGCTCTCATCCTTCTAGATCTATCTGCTGCCTTTGATACTGTGAACCATCAGATCCTCCTCTCCACCCTCTCCGAGTTGGGCATCTCCAGCAAGACTCACTCTTGGATTGCATCCTACCTGACAGGCCGCTCCTACCAGGTGGCGTGGCGAGAATCCGTCTCCGCACCACGTGCTCTCACCACTGGTGTCCCCCAAGGCTCAGTTCTAGGCCCTCTCCTATTCTCGCTATACACCAAGTCACTTGGCTCTGTGATATCCTCATATAGTCTCTCCTATTATTGCTACGCAGACGACACACTATTAATCTTCTCCTTTCCCCCTTCTGATAACCAGGTGGTGAATCGCATCTCTGCATGTCTGGCAGACATATCAGTGTGGATGACGGATCACCACCTCAAGCTGAACCTCGGCAAGACGGAGCTGCTCTTCCTCCCGGGGAAGGACTGCCCGTTCCATGATCTCGCCATCACGGTGGACAACTACATTGTGTCCACCTCCCAGAGTGCTAAGAGCCTTGGCGTGACCCTGGACAACACCCTGCCGTTCTCCGCTAACATCAAGGCGGTGACCCGATCCTGTAGGTTCATGCTCTACAACATTCGCAGAGTACGACCCTGCCTTACACAGGAAGCGGCGCAGGTCCTAATCCAGGCACTTGTCATCTCCCGTCTGGATTACTGCAACTCGCTGTTGGCGGAGCTCCCTGCCTGTGCCATAAAACCCCTACAACTCATCCAGAATGCCGCAGCCCATCTGGTGTTCAACCTTCCCAAGTTCTCTCACGTCACCCCGCTCCTCCGCACACTCCACTGGCTTCCAGTTGAAGCTCGCATCTGCTACAAGACCATGGTGCTTGCCTACGGAGCTGTGAGGGGAACGGCACCTCCATACCTTCAGCCTCTGATCAGGCCCTACACCCAAAAAGGGCACTGCGTTCATCCACCTCTGGCCTGCTGGCCGCCCTACCTCTGCGGAAGCACAGTTCCCGCTCAGCCCAGTCAAAACTGTTCGATGCTCTGGCACCCCAATGGTGGAACAAGCTCCCTCACGACGCCAGGACAGCGGAGTCAATCACCACCTTCCGGAGACACCTGAAACCCCACCTCTTTAAGGAATACCTGGGATAGGATAAAGTAATCCTTCTAACCCCCCCCCCAAAAAAAAAAATATATAGATGTACTATTGTAAAGTGGTTGTTCCACTGGATATCATAAGGTGAATGCACCAATTTGTAAGTCGCTCTGGATAAGAGTGTCTGCTAAATGACGTAAATGTAAATGTTGTATTGCATTGGAATTTAAAACTGAAACATTCTACATATCTGAGTAAGGGACCATATTTAACAAAATCCAAGAGGCTCATAATAATTATGCAACTCAGGGCAACAAAATAACTTTAACATTTTATATTGACAGGGCAGCACTTACTCACAGTGCCCTTAATGTCTGGGGCTCAAATTATAAATGCTTGACAAATCTATCCAGTCTCAGAGCTGCTCTCATCAATACCTTGAAGGGGTGGAGAGTGTGGTGAACCAAACAAACACTGCACTGTCTAGCTCATGTTGCTTTCTGAGCATGCACACTCAAAAGCGGCCTGGTTGGCTGTGTTCTGGCCCACACTAAAGGTTCTGCGAGCCTTCAGGCCAGCCATCACACCAGTAATGAATCATTGGAAATGTCAAGTGCGAAGTCTGACAAATCACAGCAGACAGAGAAAACCAAATACAACAGTAGAGTATGCCACAGCACAGCCAACCAGGCCCAAGTCTGCCACAGCAAACAGACAGAGAAAACCAAACACCAAGACAGTCATGAAGAGGGCACAACAAAACCTATTCTCCCTCAGGAGACTGAAAAGATTTGTCAGGGGTACCCAGATCCTCAAAATGTTTTACAGCTGCACCATCAAGAGCATCCTGATGGGTTGCCATCCAAGACCTCTATACCAGGCAGTGTCAGAGGAAGGTCTTAAAATTGTCAAAGACTCCAGCCACCCTAGTCATTGACTGTTCTCTCTGCTACCGCACTGCAAGCGGTACCGGAGCGTCAAGTCTAGTTCCAATAGGCTCCTAAATAGCTTCTACCTCCAAGCCAAAAGAACAGCTAACCAAATGGCTACCCAGACTATTTGCATTGCCCCCACCCCATTGTTATTTACTGCTGCTCTTTAATCGTTTGTTATTCTTATCTCATACTTTCTTTTAGGTATTTTCTTAAAACTGCATTGTTAGTGAAGGGTTTGTAAGTAAGTATTTCACTGCACCTGTTGTATTCGGCGCATGTGACAAATACCATTTGATTTGATTTGATGCTAGATTAGGTTCTGGTTTCTGAGATCAATAGTAATACAGATGTAGGATCTTAATTTGATGACTCTTTTGTTGCTGAAAATGGTCCTGCACAGGAAATGTAGTGTATTCAATGTTTAAAAAGGCTTGTAATTTCCACTTTAAAATGTCAGACTTGATTTGCCCTAACGAAAACTGTATAAACCCCTACAAAAAAATTTCCTTTCATTATAATCCATATAATAATTTACATTTCCTGCTGCTACAAGATTATTTTCCATCTGTAGCAAACTGGTTCAAATTAAGATCTGTAACAAAAAGGATGTAGCAAGTCTCATCATGAGACACTTAACATAGCTGGCCAGCGCATGCTTGATTAGTGTGTGGTTTGTGAGATTAATAGTGATATAATGTTAATAAAGGGTAATGGAATCAAGTACATGTCTAATGGCTGTTGTAATGAAAGTCTCTGGTGTCAGAAGCTAATGTTCCACATAGATATTCTCCCTGAGCACCTAGGTCTGCGTCCTACATGGCACCCTATTCCCTCTATAGTGCACTACTTTTGATCGGGGTTCAGGTCAAAAGTAGTGCACTATATAGGAAATTGGGTACCATTTGTGACATACACAAATATATATATTCTCAGTGAGCTCCTATAGTGTTAACATCGTTGTCATAGCCCCTAGAGGAGATGGGATATGATTATGGATCTGTTAGTGGGATGCTATTTTTACACTCTGGTGACACACTTAAACTCACTCTCCTGACTCTCCCCTCATGCCTTCATGCAAGTGTAGAGCAGTTTGGATCTCAGGTAACAGAAGCCAGAGCATGGCTTTACATGCAAACTGAGTATGAAAAAATATAAGTTAATGTAGAAGTCAAATGAACAATAGTTGTCCTTGCTTGACATGAACAGTCTGGTCAAATGGAGAAAACATTGTTACTATTCTAGAGAATAGTAACAAGCTCTGCAAGATAAGATTGAATAACATTTAATAGCTCTTAGAAAAAAGGGTTCCAAAAGGGTTCTTCGGCTGTCCCCATAGGAGAACCCCTTTGGGTTTCATGTAGAACCTTCTGTGGAAAGTGTTCTACATATTACCCAAAAGGGTTGCACCTGGAACCAAAAGGGTTCTACATTTAACCCAAAAGGGTTCCAGCTGGAACCAAAAGTGTTATACCTGGAACCAAATAAGGTTCTTCAAAGGGTTCTCCTATGGGGACAGCCCAAAAAAAACGTTTAAAATCAAATCAAATTTTACACATGGTTAGCAGATGTTATTGCGAGTTTAGCGAAATGCTTGTGTAGCGAGTGTAGGTTCTAGATAGCACCTGTTTTTTTTCTAGAAGTTTAGGTACAGTATGGAAGTCAAACTTCTTGATCACGACAATAACTATCTCCACCAACCACCAAACAATGACTCGCAACAGATTGCCAGCAGCAGCAAAAGGTATACTTGGCCATCTCTGAGTGGCTCTCCAACAGATGGAGGGAAGATGTGCGCTGCACAGAAAATCTGGAGCTCTTAATAATTCACCAACTTCTTGTGTGACGTTGACTACAGTTCAGCCTTCCTCTCAAACTGGGCCCAGATGGAAAGGCAGACGCTCCTCTTACAGCTCAGAAGAGAGAAGGAGAAGGAGTGGAAAGTA
Source organism: Salmo trutta (assembly GCF_901001165.1). NCBI lineage: Eukaryota > Metazoa > Chordata > Actinopteri > Salmoniformes > Salmonidae > Salmo > Salmo trutta. The sequence goes on along the minus strand of NC_042978.1, from coordinate 32,241,845 downwards.
AAGAGGAGGAGAAGGAGGGGAAAGAAGAGAGAAGGAGAAGGAGGGAAATAGGTGAGGACAGACAGAATGATGCTTAACTCCCCTGAGGCCCAACGAGTGTGTGTGTGTGTGTGCGTGCGTGCGTGCGTGTGTGTGTCTGTCACTGCTAACAGCTTGAGTTTGTGTATCACATGCTGCTGTGAGGATACCCTCCTATTCACTACTTTAATTTGTGCTGAAATTACATCTCAAATTATTGACTGGGTCTAAAGCAATAAAGTTAAGCCAATAAGTGAATCCACTCCAAAATAAATATGCTGTGTTGTAGTTATACATAATATGCTGTATGATGAATCACTACATAAAAACATGCTTTTGATTGTAATACACATGAATTCTCTGAAAGCTGGAGAATTTGACTACTTATAATAGTCCTAACCTAATCAGTAACATTCTGGGAATGTTATCTCTTACAGTAGCTGTGAATACACCATCATGTTTAGACCCTTAACAATAATATGCTATAGTATGTGCATGGTAACAACCCTCTTCCAGTGCTCCTACTTCTATGAATGATGTAAACTAGCAGTGAGTAGGCTTATGATTTCCCACCATTCCACTTGAATCCCCAGGATGTCCTGAACAGTACAGAAGAGTATGTAAATCATGATATATATTATTACGTAAGAGCTGTTTTTCCTCCTCTGGAAACCTCTACATGTACTGTATGTAGATATAGAGATGCCAAATAATAGAGGTACTGACCTGCTAGTATGGGATTCAAAGTCCCTGGTAAAAGATTGCTACTCAAGATAGAACCTATTTCAGTTCAAATGAAATCCTCAGATTTACATAAATAGTCCCACATAAGTATTGCAAAAAAAGTGTATCACTTTCTTTGCTGTATGCTACACAGAGTATGGCCATCAACTAATAACGACAGATCAGATACACTGACTTTTCAGTATATCTGAGCTGCAGAGGAAGTGAGCACATGCATGTTTCCTCTCTGTAATTCACTGCACAGCACCTGTTGGCAACCTGGGGGACATCCACACAGCTTGGCATGTCTCTCTCTCTCTCTCTCTCTCTCTCTCTCTCTCTCTCTCTTTCTATCTCTATCTCAATTAAATTCTGGGACATATGTTTACATTGCCAAAGCAAGTGAAATGGATAAACAAAAGTGAAATAAACAATAAAAAGTGAACAGTAAGTATTACACACACACAAGTTCCAAAAGAATAAAGACATTTCAAATGTCATATTATGTCTATATACAGTGTTGTAGCGATGTGCAAATAATTTAAGTAGAAAAGCAAAAATAAATAAATATGGATTGCATTTACAATGGTGGTTTGCACACTGTGGTATTTCACCCAAATTATATGAGAGTTTGTGGGTCTGTGTAATCTGAGGGAAATATGTGTCTCTAATATGGTCATACATTTTGCAGGAGGTTAGGAAATGCAGCTCTGTTTCCACCTCATTGTATAGGCAGTGTGCACATAGCCTGTCTTCTCTTGACAGCTAGGTCTGCCTACGGCGACCTTTCTCAATAGCAAGGCTATGCTCACTGAGTCTGTACATAATTTTCCTTAATTTTGGGTCAGTCACAGTGGTCAGGTATTCTGCCACTGTGTACTCTCTGTTTAGGGCCAAATAGCATTCTAGTTTAGGCCGAGGTATGCTCTGTTTTTTTGTAAATTCTTTCCAATGTGTCAAGTAATTATTTTTTGGTTTTCTCATGATTTAGTTGGGTCTAATTGTGTTGCTGTCCTGGGGCTCTGTGGGGATCTGTTTTTGTTTGTGAACAGAGCCCCAGGACCAGATTGCTTAGCGGACATTCTCTAGGTTCAAATCAAATCAAACTCAAAAAATAAAACAAGTGTAGACCTTACTGTGAAATGCTTACTTACAAGCCCTTAACCAACAGTGCAGATCAAGAGGAGTTAAGAAAATATTTACCAAATAAACTAAAGTCAAAAATAATAAAAAGTAACACAATAAAATAACAATAAGGAGGCTATACACAGGGGGTACTGGTACCGAGTCAGTGTGCGGGGGTACAGGTTAGTTGAGGTAATTTGTACATGTAGGTAGGTGTGAAGTGACTATGCATAGATAATAAATAGCGAGCAGCAGTGTACAAAACAAATGCAGGGTGGGGGGGGGTGTCAATGTAAATTGTCCGTTGGCCATTTGATTAATTGTTCAGCAGTCTTATGGCTTGGGGTAGAAGCTGTTAAGGAGCCTTTTGGTCATAGGCTTGGCGCTCCGGTACCACTTGCCATGCGGTGGCAGAGAAAACAGTCTATGAATTGGGTGACTGGAGTCTCTGTCAATTTTCTGGGCTTTCTTCTGACACCGCCTATTATATAGGTCCTGGACGGCAGGAAGCTTGGCCCCAGTGATGTACTGGGCCGGAGCACTACCCTCTGTAGTGTCTTATGGTCAGATGCCCGAGCAGTTGCCATACCGGGCGGTGATGCAACCGGTCAGGATGGTCTCGATCGTGTAACTCTCTGTAGATGATGGCTTTGTTATGGAAAGTTTGGGAATCGCTTCCTTTTATGTGGTTGTATAATTTAATGCCTTGTTTCTGGATTTTGATAATTAGCAGATATCAGCCTAATTCTGATCTGCATGCATTATTTGGTGTTTTACGTTGTATACCGAGGATATTTTTGCAGAATTCTGCATGCAGAGTCTCAATTTGGTGTTTGTCCCATTTTGTGAATTCTTTGTTGGTGAGCTAACCCCAGACCTCACAACCATAAAAGGCAATGGGTTCTATAACTGATTCAAGTATTTTTAGCCAGATCCTAATTGGTATGTCAAATGTTATGTTCCTTTTGATGGCATAAAAGGCCCTTCTTGCCTTGTCTCTCAGATCATTCACAGCTTTGTGAAAGTTACCTGTGGCGCTGGTGTTTAGGCCGAGGTATGAATAGTTTCTTGTGTGCTCTAGGGCAACGGTGTCTAGATGGAATTTGTGTTTATGGACCTGGCAACTAGACCTTTTTTGGAACACCATGATTTTAGTTTTATTGAGATTTATTGTTAGGGCCCCAGATCTGACAGAATCTGTGCAGAAGATCTAGGTGCTGCTGTAGGGCCTCCTTGGTTGGGGACAGAAGCACCAGTTCATCAGCAAACAGTAGACATTTTACTTTAGATTCTGGTAGGGTGAGACCGGGTGCTGCAGACTGTTTTAGTGCCCTCACCAATTCGTTGATATATATGTTGAAGAGGGTGGGGCTTAAGCTGCATCCCTGTCTCACCCCACGGCCCTGTGGAAAGAAATGTGTGTGTTTTTTGCCAATTTTAAACGCACACTTGTTGTTTGTGTACATGTATTTTATAATGTCGTATGTTTTTCCCCCAATACCACTTTACATCAATTTGTATAGCAGACCCTCATGCCAAATTGAGTGGAAAGCTTTTTTGAAGTCAACAAAGCATGAGAAAAGAATATACCTTTGTTTTGGTTTGTTTGTTTGTCAATTAGGGTGTGCAGGGTGAATACGTGGTCAGTCATACGGTAGTTTGGTAAAAAAGCAGATTTCACATTTGCTCAGTATATTGTTTTCACTGAGGAAATGTACAAGTCTTCTGTAAATGATAATGCAGAGGATTTTCCCAGGGTTGCTGTTGACGTATATCCCACGGTAGTTATTGGGGTCAAATTTGTCTCCACCTTTGTGGATTTGGGTTATCAGTCCTTTGTTCCAAATATTGGGGAAGATGCCAGAGCTGAGGATGATGTTAAAGAGTTTAAGTATAGCCAACTGGAATTTGTGGTCTGTATATTTTATAACTGCATGTAGGATACCATCAACACCACAGGCCTTTTTGGGTTGGAGGGTTTGTATTTTGTCCTGTAGTTTAATCAATGAACTACAGGACCCAGCGTGTGACAGAGCTGTAGGAGTTGTGACCCATCATAGTTGTGTCTAGGGGGGCATATTTTGGAGGGAATACGGTCACCTCCATGTAGGTTTTTGTCCCCCTCTGTAACGCGCGTCATATAGAGGAGACCAAGGCGCAGCGTGTTGAGTGCTCATCGTTATATTTGAATGAAAACGAACACTAGACAAAATAAACAAAATGACAGCAAACAGTTCCGTCAGGTTATACAAACTAAACAGAAAGCAACTACCCACGAAAACAAAGGGAAAAACAGGCTGCCTAAGTATGGCTTCCAATCAGAGACAACGATAGACAGCTACCTCTGATTGGAAACCATACCCGGCCCAAACACCGAAAAACAAAACATAGAATGCCCACCCACCTATCACACCCTGACCTAACTAAACAGAGAAAAAACAGCTCTCTTAGGTCAGAGCGTGACAGTACCCCTCCCCCCAAAGGTGCGGACTCCCGACCGTAAACCTGAAACTATAGGGGAGGGTCCGGGTGGGCATCTGTACTTGGCGGCGGCTCTGGTTCAGGGCGTAGCACCCCCACCGCCTGCTGATCCCCCCACTTCTGTGTGTCCGGAGGAACCAGAGGGTGGATCATCGCTGGAGGCTTTGGAACGCCAACCGCCGCTGAAGAATCTGGGCTGCAGGCCGCCGCTGAAGACTCTGGGCTGAAGACTCTGGGCTGCAGACCGCCGCTGAAGGCTCTGGACTGAGGAGTGTCGCCGGAGGCTCCGGACTGAGGAGCGTCGCCGGAGGCTCCGGACTGAGGAGCGTTGTTGTAGGTTCTGGACTAGGGACGGTTGCTGCAAGCTCCATGCCATGGATCATCAATACAGGTTCCGCGCCATGGATCATCACTGGAGGCTTCGTGCCATGGATCATCTCTACAGGCTCCAGGCCATGGATCATCCCTACAGGCTTCTTGCCATGGATTATCCCTACAGGCTCCAGGCCATGGATCATCCCTACAGGCTTCTTGCCATGGATTATCCCTACAGGCTCCGGACCATGGATAATCCCTACAGGCTTCTTGCCATGGATTATCCCTACAGGCTCCGGGCCATGGATCATCACTGGAGGATTCGTGCCATGGAACATCTCTACAGGCTTCGGACCATAGATTATCACTGGAGGCTTTTCTCGTGGAGCTGGAACAGGTCTCACCAGACTGGAGAGATGCACTGAGGACCGGGTGCTCAGAGCAGGCACCGGCCGTACTGGGCTATGGAGGCGCACTGGAGGGAGAGTGCGAGAGGCAGGCACATGCTCACCACAATAAGCACGGGGAGTTGGCTCAGGTCTCACCCCTGGCCCCGCCAAACTACCCGTGTGCCCCCCCCAAAACATTTTTTGGGGCTGCCTCTCGTTCTTCCCCGATAGGCTACGATACCTGTCTATTACCTGGACCCAAGTCCAGTTTCTCCTTTCAATCCAATCCTCCATCGACCAGGTATCCATCACTGCCCGGGCACGCCGCTTGATCCAATCGTGGTGGGTAGTTCTGTAATAGGCGTCATATAGAGGAGACCAAGGCGCAGCGTGTTGAGTGCTCATCGTTATATTTTTATGAAAACGAACACTAGACAAAATAAACAAAATGACAGCCAACAGTTCCGTCAGGTTATACAAACTAAACAGAAAGCAACTACCCACAAAAACAAAGGGAAAACAGACTGCCTAAGTATGGCTTCCAATCAGAGACAACGATAGACAGCTGCCTCTGATTGGAAACCATACCCAGTCCAAACATAGAAAAAGAAAACATAGAATGTCCACCCACCTATCACACCCTGACCTAACTAAACAGAGAAAAACCAGCTCTCTTAGGTCAGAGCGTGACACCCTCTGTGCTGACAGTGTCAAGTTCTTGTCCAGTTCTGGTATTTAGGTCACCACAGACTAGTACATGTCTCTGGGCCTGGAAATGGTTGAGCTCCCCTTCTAGGATGGAGAAGCTGTAATCATTAAAGTATTGGGATTCTATTGGGGGGATATAGGTAGCACACATGAGGACATTTCTCTCGGTTGGGGTGTAGCTGGTGAAGCTGTGGTCTGGGTGTAGGTCCACTTGGCGTAGGTTCTCTCGTTGGAGGTCCTTCGGGAGGGGGTCTTGCAGGTCTGGGCGCAGTGTCCTTTGCTCTGTTGCTCCTGTGTGAGGTGCTGGGACTGCGGTTGAGGGTGACGTCCTTCAGCCCCCCCCCCCAACCCCTGGCCCTGGCAGTTCTTGAGCCACTCACACACTTCATAAGGATGACTTCCACTTCAGCTGGTTACTGTAGGTCGGCTCAGGCTGTGTAGCATGGTCTCTCTCTTTCTTTCTCTTTCTCTCTTTCTCTCTCACTGCCCCATCTCTCTTTTTCTCTCTCATCGTTCCTATTCCCTCACTCTCTCTTCCTTTCTCTCTCTCTCTTCCTTCCCCTCTCTCTCTCTCTCACCCTTTCTCGTTCGCTCTCTGTCTCCCTCTCCCTGCCGGTGTCATGGATGTCCCTGGGGCACTAGTACTGTAGTTGTTAGTGTCTCGTAGTGGAGATGGTGGGCGGTGGTGGGGAGGGGTACTGAGGAGGCACCATGGTCTCATTACCTCGGCACGCCATGCTACACACACCCTGCAGCCCTGAGTCACAGTCAATAGGCGGAGGGTGGTGGAGCCGGTCGGTGGGTGGTGGACTCGACAGAGTCTGATTCGTTTTGATAGTGCGCTCATAACAAGGCTCCCTAGTGTTAGCCTACTCCCTGTTGGTCCCCCGAGAGAGAGAGAGAGAGAGCCCCTGGGGACCCTGACCCACACTCACCCGATGCTGCGGCTGCATGAAGTGAACCAAAGCCGGGGTAGAGCCAAAGCAGAGAGCCCCTCAACAAAAATAATCTGCATCCCAAATGGCACCCTATTCCCAATATAACGCACTACTTTTGATCAGAGTCCATACAAATAGTGCATTACATAGGGAATAGGGTGCCATTTGGAATGCAACCAGAGAGCCACAGAAAGAGCGGGGGGGTGGGGTGGGGGGTAATGTCTGCTGGAATGCTAGGTCCTCAGGGCCTCTATCAATAGTAACCATCAGTGGGGATCTCTCTGTGTCCATCAAAACAACAGTGGGTTGAAATGGAAGTGTCTTTCTCCAAAGCTAAAAATGCAGTGGAGATTTTCCATAAAAGAAAGATAGATTTTAGGATCTCTGCATACAACAAAACTATAGCAAACGTGTTTTTAAATTTACTGCTGAGCTGCTACCATACACACACACTGCCACTCTGCCTCTCCCCTGCCTCCTCCTCTCCTCTGCCTCCTCTCATCCTCTCCCCTGTGTCAACCTCTCCCCTACCTCCCTTCCCATCCCCTGCCTCCTTCTCCCAGCCTGCCGCCTCTACCTTCCTCCTCTCCTCTACCAGCCTGCCGCATGCCTCTCCCCTGCTTCCTTCTCCCCCTGCATCTCCATTCCCTTTCCACAGCCTGTCTCTTCTCCCTTTCCTCCCCCTCTCCTCTCCACTTTCTCCTCCTCTCCCCTGCTCTCCCCTTCCTCCTCCTCTCCCCTGCCTCCTCTCCTCCTCTTCCTGTCACGTCCTGACCAGTAAAAGGGGTTGTTTGTTATTGTAGTTTGGTCAGGGCGTGGCAGGGGGTGTTTGTTTAGTGTGTTTTGGGTTTTTTGGGGCAATGTTCTATGTTAGTATATTTCTATGTCTGTATCTATTTAGTCTATTTCTATGTTCAGGGTTTTTGGTTTGGCCTTCAATTAGAAGCAGCTGTTCTTCGTTGCTTTTAATTGGAGGCCATATTTAAGTAAGGGGTTTTTGTCACTGTGTTTGTGGGTAGTTGTTCCGTGTATAACGTTTAGCCTTACAGGACTGTCTTCCACGTTTATTTTGTATAAGTAGTTTGTTTGTGTTTTTTCCTTCTAATAAAGAAGATGAGTATACATGTTCCCGCTGCGTTTTGGTCCACTCAATACGACGAACGTTACAGAACTACCCACCAAAAAAGGACCAAGCAGCGGAGGAAGGAGCAGAAAGTGGAGTATAAGGAGTCATGGACTTGGGAGGAGATATTAGCTGGAGAAGGACCATGGAGGAAGACTGGAGAGGACCGGGAACGCTATGCGGGAACACGGCTGGCAAGGAAGCCTGATAGGCAGCCCCAATAAATGTTTTGGGGGGGGCACATGGGAAGATTGGCTAGGTCAGGCAATGCACCTGAGCCAACTACCCGTGTTTATTATGGGGAGCGTTTGGCAGTGAGAGCGTCGGACTATGCGGAAGTGTGCACGATCTCGCCCATCCGCAAGCACAGTCCAGTGCGAGCGATACCAGCCCCCCGTAAGTGCCGTGCTAGAGTGGGCATCCAGCCTGGGAGAAGTGCGCCGGCACAGTACATCTGGCCACCAGTGCGTCTCCTGGGTCCAGGCTACCCTGCGCCTGCTCTACGCACGGCAGCCATCAGTACTCTGCACAGCCCAGTTCGCCCTGTGCCAGCACTCCGCCCGTGCAGGGCTACTGTTACAACCCAGCCAGGACGGGTTGTGCAGGCTGTGCGCTCCAGACCTCCAGTGCTTATTCATGGCCCAGTGTATCCAGTTCCTGCTCCTTGCACTAGCCTTGAGATGCGTGTCACTAGTCTGGCGCCTCCTAAGCCAGCCCCACGAACCAGGCCTGCAGTGCGTCAGCCCAGTCCAGTACGTCCTGTTCCTGCTCCTCGCACTAGCCTTGAGGTGCGTGTCTCCAGTCTGGTACCTCCAGTACCAGCCCCACGCACCAGGCCTCCAGTGCATCAGCCTAGTCCAGTACGTCCTGCTCCTCGCACTAGCCCTGTGGTGTGCGTCCCTAGTCTGGTGTCTCCAAAGCCAGCCCCACGCACCAGGCCTTTAGTGCGCAGTCCCCGGCAACAGTGCCCCGTCTAGAGCTTCTAGCGACACTGCCCCGTCTAGAGCTTCCGGCGACAATGCCCCGTCTAGAGCTTCCGGCGACACTGCCCCGTCTAGAGCTTCCGGCGACACTTCCCCGTCTAGAGCTTCCGGCGACACTTCCCCGTCTAGAGCTTCCGGCGACACTTCCCCGTCTAGAGCTTCCGGCGACACTTCCCCGTCTAGAGCTTCCGGCGACACTTCCCCGTCTAGAGCTTCCGGCGACACTTCCCCGTCTAGAGCTTCCGGCGACAGTTCCCCGTCTAGAGCTTCCGGCGACAGTTCCCCGTCTAGAGCTTCCGGCGACAGTTCCCCGTCTAGAGCTTCCGGCGACAGTTCCCCGTCTAGAGCTTCTGGCGACAGTGCCCTGTCCAGTGCTTCTGGCGACGGCCCACAGTCCGGAACCGACAGAGACGGCCCACAGTCCGGAACCGACAGAGACGGCCCATAGTCCGGAACCGACAGAGACGGCCCACAGTCCGGAACCGTCGCAGCCAGAGTCGCCCTCCAGTCCGGAACCGTCGCAGCCAGAGTCGCCTTCTAGCCCGAGGTCTCCAGCGACGCGCCTTAGCCCAGAGACTTCTGTAGGGGTATACAGGCATCAGCTTTCAAAGGGGGTGGGCAGGCTAGTTTATGGACCTAAGCCAGAGCCTGAGCCACCTCCGTAGTAGGATTGGGGAGGGGGAGGTGTAGCACAAGAACTGTCGGTGACGGTGGCCACCCTCCGTTCCCTCCTTTTAGTTTGGGATTATTTTTGTTTTGTGGTTTATTTTTGTGTTTTTTGTTTGAGGTGCATCCGGGGTCTGCACCTTTGGGGGGGGGGGGGTACTGTCACGTCCTGACCAGTAAAAGGGTTTGTTTGTTATTGTAGTTTGGTCAGGGCGTGGCAGGGGGTGTTTGTTTAGTGTGTTTCGGGTTTTTTTGGCCAATGTTCTATGTTAGTATATTTCTATGTCTGTATCTATTTAGTCTATTTCTATGTTCAGGGTTTTTGGTTTGGCCTTCAATTAGAAGCAGCTGTTCTTCGTTGCTTTTAATTGGAGGCCATATTTAAGTAAGGGGTTTTTGTCACTGTGTTTGTGGGTAGTTGCTCCATGTATAGCGTTTAGCCTTACAGGACTGTCTTCGGCGTTTATTTTGTATAAGTATTTTGTTTGTGTTTTTTCCTTCTAATAAAGAGGATGAGTATACACGTTCCCGCTGCGTTTTGGTCCACTCAATACGACGAACGTTACACTTCCCTGCCTCCTCTCAGCCTCTGCCCTGCCTGCCTCATCTCCCCTGACTCCTCCTCTCCCAGCCCTGCTGTTTGGTTCCTGGAATAATCTAATAGCTTCATCCGCCTGGGATGTTCTTCTGCCTAAAATCTTCTTCTAGAAGGGCCATGACCATGGCTGTGGCTGTGAGTAGATGTTTCCCAACTGTCTATGTACAATTCAGTTATTATAATTATTGACACCCACTGTCACAATGGATGCGTTTTAGATTTTTAAAATCTGGATTATCTTAAAATACAGCAAATTGTTAGCAGCACAGCAGTTGATCCAGCTGCTTGCCAGTCATCACATCTGTTTGGACTGTCTGGGATCGTCGTCATGTATTCCTCTCAGGTATTCCCAATACGCCACTAGAGGCATCTGTCTGCAACCTGACAACACAATACTACAATAACACAAAATATCACAAACATTTTCACTAACTGAGAATGAAGATGTGAACGTGGCTTTTATCATCACAGGGAAAATAACTAATTCCTAATGGTTCATTAGGGCCAGAAGTTAGGACGAGGACGAAGACGATGATGAAATACTAACAGCTCATCAATTTGAGTTTGCAGTGGGAAAAGAGGCAGAGAAATCTATAGGGAAGGTTACCAAGCAATCTCTCGCTATCTCGTTCTGTCTCTCTTGTCTCTCTTTTTCTTCTTCTCCCCTCCATCCAATCTCTCTTTCTCTCTCTCTCTCTCTCTCTCGCTTTGTCTCTCTTTTCTCTCTTTTTCTGTTTCTCCTCTCCATCCAATCACCTCTTGCTCTCTCTTTTCTGTTTCTCCCCTACATCCAATCACCTCTTGCTCTCTCTCTTTTCTCTCTTTTTCTGTTTCTCCACTCCATCCAATCTCTCTCTCTCTCTCTCTCTCTCTCTTTCTGTTTCTCCACTCCATCCAATCTCTCTCTCTCTCTCTTTTTCTGTTTCTCCACTCCATCCAATCTCTCTCTCTCTCTTTTTCTGTTTCTCCACTCCATCCAATCTCTCTCTCTCTCTCTCTCTCTCTCTTTCTGTTTCTCCACTCCATCCAATATCTCTCTCTCTCTCTCTCTCTCTCTTTCTGTTTCTCCACTCCATCCAATCTCTCTCTCTCTCTCTCTCTCTCTCTCTCTTTCTGTTTCTCCACTCCATCCAATCTCTCTCTCTCTCTCTCTCTCTCTCTCTCTCTTTCTGTTTCTCCACTCCATCCAATCTCTCTCTCTCTCTCTCTCTCTCTCTCTCTCTTTCTGTTTCTCCACTCCATCCAATCTCTCTCTCTCTCTCTCTCTCTCTTTCTGTTTCTCCACTCCATCCTCTCTCTCTCTCTCTCTCTCTCTCTCTTTCTGTTTCTCCACTCCATCCTCTCTCTCTCTCTTTTTCTCTTGCTCTGTCTCTCTCTTTTCTCTTTGTTTCTCCCCTCCATTCTCGCTCTCTCTTTTTTCCCTCTCCGATCGGTGACTGCTGGGTCAGTGGTGTATGATTCTCCAATTTACAAACTTCAGCACAACTCTGATTAGGCTCTTTTGTGCCTTGTACTATCAGATTAGAGCTTTAAAAAGAGAGAAAGACAAGTCTCCTTCACCACTCTAGATGTCTGTCTGTCCACTCACCCCAGCCCTTATGCTCTCCTCTCGCTCTCTCTTTTCTCACTCTCTTTCACTCACTCCTTTCTCTCTCTCTGTCTCTCTTTTCTCACTCTCTCTCTCAAAGAAAGACAAACCGGATGAGAAGCCAGAGAGAGACAGAGACAAAGTTGGGCAGGTGGATTACCAGGAGAGATACGACACAATTGAAACTTCCAAATAGATTATTATCTGACACACTTTCAAAGTATTCCTTCGATAATCTCGGCTCCCATGTGTCCCCACTGGTACCAGTGGCCTATCAGCTCTGATTGAATGTTCTGTGAGGAAGTGCTTGTGCAGGAGAAAGGTATGAATCAGTGGCTTTGCTGCTTACTTTTTGTCTGTGCGTGCATCCCAAATGGAACCCTATTCCCTACATAGTGCACTACTTTTGACCAGAAGCTTATGGGGCCTGGCCAAAAAAAGTATACTATATAGGGAACAGGGGGTGCCATTTGGGATGAAGCTACAGACTAAATATGTCGCTGGTATCGGCCACTGGTATCCATGGGGACACAGGAGCTGAGATTATCAAAGGAATACTTTGAAAGTAAAAAAAGAAAACGGACCATAATTATGTTTACTTGTGTGGCTAACTTAATTTTTACAGACTACTTGCTCATTGCTGTTGCTCTAACATGGCAGCTCAGCGCGAATGCGTATGCGCCCATTGAATCTCAACAAGGAAACAGTCAGTGGGTGTATTTGTTTAACGTTTATTGAAAAGGTATGGATTTCAGCAGACAAAGAAAGGCACACAACTACAGAGGACAAACATAGGTACAAGTTGGCGTTTCATAGTATTTAGTATTGACCTTGGGCGAATCAATGTAGTCGGAGGTAGATTCCACAAAGCCTGGTCTCAGCTACACGCCATTAGTGAAGTTCATCAGAAACTTCCTTTACCATGCAGTGGAGTTTAGTCCACTATGTGCGTGCATGCATGCGTGTGTGTTTGCATGAGTATGTGTATTTGTGGGTGAATGTGTTTAAAGCATTTTTGTATCATTTGTAAACTAGTCTCCACATTGCTCCAAGAATGTTGGTCTGGTCTGGTCTGTTTTCCCTTAGTGTGGAGGGAGAGGGAGACAGGGATAAGGAGGTGAAAAGTCACAGGGAGGACAGCTTGATAGATATAGCTGTGGTGGAGCTGGGGTCAACACACTGGGCTGGGAGGGAGCGCCATTTCCTTACTGATCTCTATCTCTGTCTATTAACACAATACACCACCTGGCAGCCACACACACACACACACACACACAGGCATATGCGCACACACACAGTACATACACAACTTCCACTTGGATAAACATAATTCACTTCAAAACACAATCCACACTCAAGACATGGATACCCCAAACGCACGTACACAAACTGTTGCATAAACACATGACCCATTCACATTCCCCCACACACACAATCACACACAGACACAAATACACTTACAAATATACTTCTTCCATGTATTCCCTCCCTCTCACACATTCCTACCACAAAACCCATTCTTTCAAATACACACTATCACATTAATCAAAATATCTTTGACATGAAACTTTGAATAGTAACTCTTTGTCTCTTTGATTGCATTTTCCATTTTATTCTGCAGTTTTAATCAGGAGAGCCTTTTCACTAGAGAATTCAATTACCCCACACACCTGAATACACAATGTTCTGGACTTCATTCAGCTAGGCCTATTATTGGTTTAAGCATCAGCTTCTCTAATAGGAAATATTGATTCAAATGTCCTCCCCATTTTTTCTCTCTCTCTCTCCCTCTCACACTCCCTCACTATCTTTCTCTCTCTCTCTGACCAAGTGCCAAAAAGCTAATTATTTTCTAATGTTGGCTTTGAAATAGACCAGATTGAATGGGCGTTTATTTCGTTTGGCTTTATTTCCCCTCGGACAAGCAGAGCCTCGCTGTAGTTTATTGCTTGGATTATCATCCTGGAAAGCAATTAGTATGAAATGATCTCTTCGATTCATTACCATCGGGATAGAGAGTGTGTAGAAGGCAGGAGGGATACAAGGATTTCGCTACAACCGCAATAACATCTGCTAAATATGTGTATGTGACCAATAAATTTGATTTGATTACAAACAAACCTCTCTTTGGAATACAATCACCTCAGACTAGACAATAAGAATATCTGTAATCAGAATTTCAAACATGAGTCAATTGCTTAATGCTATTCAATATAAGTATTCTTTTTGATAACAGAAACAATTAAAGGAGTAGCAGTTGTGATTAAACAAAAAACAATTAATCTGCTTTTTAAACAAACAACAATATTTCTAAATAGGATCGGGTCAGAAGCATGATATCATAAATCGCTTCTCTCGTTCAATGGCACATTGGCACCGTGTGCACAAGTAGGCTTAAATTTCTTTAGCGTAACATTCACTCATCTATACAAACTACTAGGCTCCAGTCAATTGAATTGTTGCCTATGTGCAAGGCAGATTCGTAAAAAAATCTGCCGTTGATGTGGCATTATAGGAGGATTGAATAGTTTGGAGGAGCACGCGTATCTTTGGTAATCAGACGAGGGGCACTCTATGAAAATGGGGTTGGACAGCCTACTCAAACAAGCAAAATAAAGTATGCGACCATTTAAAACCCCTTTATTCATCGGCTAGTTTGGTAATGGCCAAGATAAAAAGACGCACCTACGCAATGCTGCTAAACCCCACTTGATTAAGGGGAGCGTAGGCTATGCTTGGGTTTTAATCAAATTAAAATGAAATGGGGGAAAACCAATCATTTTTTATGTTGATAAATACAAAATTCACAGACAAAAAATGCACATGCACAGGCGCCTCCTTTCTGCCAGCTGAGAATAGAGCCCTAATAACAGTCCAAGGAAAATGGGGGAAACAGGTTCCCATTTCAAGAGTGAGTGACAAGGGCTAGCATGTCTTCTGAAAAGGTCAGTGTGGTATGCTTACAGTAGAGTGAGAGAATGAACATGGAATAAACAGGAGAGAATAGCTTGCCAGACCCTGAAACAAGAGGGACCCTACATAGCTTGCTGGTCCATGCCTGTATAAAAACGGATGAGAGAAACACTGGTGCAGTATAACATCCGAATGAACATCCGAGCTCTCTCTGGCTGGACATTCAGGAGTCCAGCCAGAGAGAGCCAGAGCTCAGTGGAGCATGTACATCTTGTCCAGGTTCTACTGCTTTAGAGTACATCCCAAATGGCACCCTACACTCTCTCTGGTCAAAAGTACTGCACTATGTAGATAATAGGATGCCATTTGGAATATTACCACAGTGTCTTACTACTAACGACTTCTGCACAGATAAGTCTATAAATCTACCCAAGCTCACTTAATGAAGGCTTCCCGCTCCAGCCACAGGGATTTAAATACAAGTTATGACACTCAGCCTACGAGTCAACGCCGTTATCTACTTTCATTTCATTTCAGCTGGCTCAGTTTTTTATCCACACTAGCGCTACAGGCCAAGTATATCAATTTAATATTACAGTGGAGACACTCACTGCCAGACCACATCATAAAAAACATTTAAATGGATATTTACCTTCCCCTCAATATATCAATGCCCTGTTTGTGTTGATATATTTACTTCAATATGATCTAAAGCAGCGATTCTCAACTGGTGGGCCGTGACCCACATTTGGGTCTCTGGAGGTCTAGAATGGGTCGAGGGTGTCTGAGCAGGTGTTTATGAAAAAATACTACAGTCTGAACTTAAACGACTTAAACCAGGTAGAAAGTGTTAAGAAATTATAATGAATTTAAAACATTTTATCATTTAATCTCAGAATTTATTTTATTCAATCACAGTATTTTTTTATATACAGTTAGTAGCAGCACCATTTTGGTTGATTTTGTGCTCACAAACCAGTGAGTTTATTAACATTCTTCATCAAGAATATGTGCAAAATGTAGTTATTGACAATGACAGAGTTGGGAATTTTGTTCCTTTGTCACATAATTGCTACATGTAATATCAATATAGCATAAAAAAAATATTCCAGACTGTATTTTGCCGATTCTTTTTGGCGATGCGTATATTGGGTCGTGACTGAGACAACCTGGTTCAATTTGGGTCCTGAGGCAAAACCAGTTGAGAACCACTGACTAAGAGACAATTTATGCGTGATACGAAAATGTGGTCGGAGGCGCCGTATGGATGGTGTGACACAATTGCGGAGCCTCCGGAGGCACGCAGAGGCCAAATTGAACTCCGTACAGCATCCGTAGTGTCTCTCAAATTTTGTAACAATGTGCAGGGCTCCATATAGTTCATGATTGACATGATTGGTTGACGGTAGGCAAGGGCGGGAGGTCCTGCATAAGGACAAACTCACTTCCTTGACAACTTCCTTCACAACAGCTCTGTGATGCTCGGCGAAGCGCAAGGAGTATGAATGCCCTGACTTCTGCAGAGGCCATATCACCATAAATGCTGCACGGCCAATGCAGATGTCTGATTGACCATGCAGCGACTTTAAAGCAGTGATATTCAAAGTCAGGGTCGCGACCCATAGTGGGGTTGAAAGGGGAACTGCAGTAGGGTCACCCCAAATTTGTTTTGGAAAAAATATGTATTTTAGAGTGCAGAATTTTAGAAGGACAATTTAATGAATTGACGGTTATTCTTTGATGTTAAAAGGTTGTGTCAATTGATTTGGAGAAATTCTAGCAAAAACATATGATTCCCCAGAAATTCCGGCGAGAAGAATTGGGTCCCCACTGAAAAAGTTTGAATACTACTGATCTATAGAGAACAAGCCTGATTGGTGTACATTGGGCTCCCAAATTACTGACACCCTTGATAAAAGTTGAACAATAAGGACTGTATAAAATAAACAATTAATATACTGAGCTATATTGTATGCTCCAAAAATATATCATACCCCTAGGGTCAAAGAGATTCAAAGATCATACCGCCAAGATATGATAACCTCCCATTATTGGTAACGGTGAAAGGAAGACAAAATAGAGCCGAAAGGGATGACTGCCGTTTTACGGGCTTTTTTGTGTGTTTTTTTGCATTGTTTGTAACTTATTTTGCACATAATGTTGCTGCTACCGTCTCTAAGGAATGAAAAGAGCTTATGGATATCAGAACAGTGATTACTCACCTCGAACTGGACAAAGATTTTTTTCTTTACGGAGCCCGACATGAAGGATATACTGTTTCTCCAAGACCAGCCCAAATCCCTGTCATTCGCGTGAAGAAAAGACAGAGGTACAGCGGGCGGAGATCGGGGTGCCTAGTGAGAATTCGTTGGCGAGTGGGTAACCCGCCTCTACCATCTGTTCTATTGGCCAACGTGCAATCACTGGAGAATAAACTGGATGAGCTCTGTTCAAGACTATCCTACCAACGGGACATTAATTCTATCCTCCTGATTCCTGTTTAATAACAGTGACTCGCTCAGTAAGCCCGAGCCTACCAGACAGGCTAAATGCCTTTTATGCTTGCTTCGAGGAAAGCAACACTGAAGCATGCGTGAGAGCACCAGCTGTTCCGGACGACTGTGTGATCACGCTCTCCGTAGCCAATGTGAGCAAGACGTTTAAGCTCGGTGCAGATTCACAAGGCCGCCAGATGGACTACCAGGATGTGTACTCAGAGCATGTGTGGACTAACTGGCAAGTGTATTCACTGACATTTTCAACCTGTCCCTGACCGAGTCTGTAATACCTATATGTTTTCAAGCAGACAACCATAGTCCCTGTGCCCAAGAAAGCGAAGGTAACCTGCCTAAATGGGTCCCCAGATCCTCATAAAGTTCTACGACAGAACCATCGAGAGCATCGTGACCGGTTGGTATGGCACCACCTGGTATGGCAACTGCTCTGCATCCGACCATAAGGATCTACAGAGGGTAATGTGAATGGCCCAGTACATCACTGGGGCCAAGCTTCCTGCCATCCAGAACTTATATATTAGGTGGTGTCAGAGGAAGGCCCATTATATCGCCTCGTTATTATTTTATTGTTACTTTTTATAAAATGTTTTACTTTAGTTTATGTAGTAAATATTTCTTAACCTCTACGGGCCACGGTGGCAGTATTGAGAATTTTGAAAAAAATACGTGCCCATTTTTAACTGCCTCCTACACCAACTCAGAAGCTAGGATATGCATATTATTAACACATTCGGATAGAAAACACTCTGAATTTTCTAAAACAGTTTGAATGGTGTCTGTAAGTATAACAAAACTCATATTGCAGGCAAAAACCTGAGAAAAATAGATTTAAAAAAAAGAGAATTTTGTGGCTGTACTATTTAGTGTCATTGTTTATTAGATACCATAGTGAGAAAGGATTCAGTTCGCAACTCCTACGGCTTCCACTAGATGTCAGCGATCTTTATAAAGTTGTTTGAAGCTTCCATGATTAACAGGGAGCAAATTAGAATGCATTGAAGTTGACGTCCGTGGGATGTCGTCACTTCCATTATGGCCTGCAGCCTGCGCAATCATGAGACACGAGACATTTTTAAAAAACGTTTTTCTAGACACAGGTGAAGTCGGGTTGAAACATTACTGATGTTTCACGTTAAAAATGGCTCTAAAGATTGATGCTAAACAACGTTTGACATGTTTGAACAAACATAAATAGATTATTTTTGTAACTTTTTTAACTTTTTGCCGTGACTTCACACACCCCCCCGCGCTACTTTTTAGTAGCCACCGAAGCGCT
Source organism: Salmo trutta (assembly GCF_901001165.1). Lineage (NCBI taxonomy): Eukaryota > Metazoa > Chordata > Actinopteri > Salmoniformes > Salmonidae > Salmo > Salmo trutta. The sequence goes on along the minus strand of NC_042978.1, from coordinate 32,223,485 downwards.
AACAACATGGAACAACTTGGAGTTATTTGGACATCAATTATGAACTTTGTCAAAAGAAACCACATTTGTTGTGGACCTGGAATTCCTGGAACTGCCAATGGATGAAGATAATCAAAGTAATGGATTATTGACAATAGTATTATTGATATTACATGGTTACAAGATGATGCTAAGCTAATTAGGCTAGCTTATTGTTCTTAGCACAGCACCTGGTTTATTGCAACTTGTGATTTCCCAGTAAAGTTATTTTGAAATCTGGCAAGACAGTATCATTTACGAAATGTTAAACTATAATTATTTGAATGACAATATTATAATTTACCTATGTTTTCGAATAGTAATTTTGAAAATTGTAACGTTGTTCACCGGAAGCATTTCAGAGAAGAAAAAAATCAGAATTTCACCGCTACTGTAAAATGCGGTTTTTGGATATAAATATGAACTTGATGGAACAAAAAATGCATGTATTGTATAACATAATGTCCTAGGAGTGTCATCTGATGGAGATTGTCAAAGGTTGGTGCATAATTTTAGCTGGTTTCTGCTTTTGGTGACGCCTGACCTTGAATTGAAAATGGATGTTTGTACTTTTGTGGCTATGTACTGTCCTAACATAATCTAACTTTATGCTTTTGCCGTAAAGCCTCTTTGAAAATCGAACAATGTGGTTAGATTAAGGAGATGTTTATCTTTTAAATGGTGTAAAATAGTTGATTGTTTGAGAAATTGAAATTATTAGATTTTTGATGTTTTGAATTTCCAGCCTTGCTAGCAATCCTGTCTCAGGGTTCATTGCTAACCCGTGGCCTCAACAGGTTTTAACTTGTTATGGATAGGGGGCAGTATTTTCACGGCCGGATAAAAAACGTACCCGATTTAATCTGGTTATTACTCCTGCCCAGAAACTAGAATATGCATATAATTAGTAGATTTGGATAGAAAACACTCCAAAGTTTCTAAAACTGTTTGAATGGTGTCTGTGAGTATAACAGAACTCAAATGGCAGGCCAAAACCTGAGAAGATTCTGTACAGGAAGTACCCTGTCTGACCATTTCTTGGCCTTCTTTGTCATCTCTATCCAAAACAAAGGATTTCTGCTGTAACGTGACACTTCCTAAGGCTCCCATAGGCTCTCAGAAGGCGCCAGAACGTTGAATGATGACTCTGCTGTCCATGGCTGAAAAACAGTAGCGCATTTGGTAAGTGGTCGATCTCAGAACAATGAGACGGGTGCGCGCGTGCACGTGAAGAGTCCATTTTAGATTGAGTCTTTGAACGGAAAGGACGTCTCCCGGTCGGAATATTATCGCTATTTTACGAGAAATCGCATAAAAATAGATTTTCAACAGCGTTTGACCTGCTTCGAAGTACGGTAATGGAATATTTTGTCACGATACGCGTCCGCGCGTCACCCTTCGTCACCCTTCGGATAGTGTCTTGAACGCACGAACAAAACGCCGCTATTTGGATATAACTATGGATTATTTGGAACCAAACCAACATTTGTTGTTGAAGTAGAAGTCCTGGGAGTGCATTCTGACGAAGAACAGCAAAGGTAATCCAATTTTTCTTATAGTAAATCTGAGTTTGGTGAGTACCAAACTTGGTGGGTGTCAAATTAGCTAGCCGTGATGGTGAGCTATCTACTCAGAATATTGCAAAATGTGCTTTCACCGAAAAGCTATTTTAAAATCGGACACCGCGATTGCATAAAGGAGTTCTGTATCTATAATTCTTAAAATAATTGTTTTTTGTGAACGTTTATCGTGAGTAATTTAGTAAATTCACCGGAAGTGTTCGGTGGGAATGCTAGTCACATGCTAATGTAAAAAGCTGGTTTTTGATATAAATATGAACTTGATTGAACAAAACATGCATGTATTGTATAACATAATGTCCTAGGAGTGTCATCTGATGAAGATCATCAAAGGTTAGTGCTGCATTTAGCTGTGGTTTTGGTGACATTATATGCTAGCTTGAAAAATGGGTGTGTGATTATTTCTGGCAGGGTACTCTGCTGACATAATCTAATGTTTTGCTTTCGCTGTAAAGCCTTTTTGAAATCGGACAGTGTGGTTAGATAAAGGAGAGTATTGTCTTTAAAATGGTGTAAAATAGTCATATGTTTGAAAAATGGAAGTTTTCGGATTTTCGAGGAGTTTGTATTTCGCGCCACGCCTTATCATTGGATATTGGAGTGGTGTTCCGCTAGCGGAACGTCTAGATGTAAGAGTTGGTTAAGTAAGTAAGTAAGTATTTCAAAGTAAGGTCTACACTTGTTATATTTGGCACATGTGACAAATACAGTTTGATTTGATTCCATTGCAATTCAGTCATTCGGTAAATTGAAATTCTAATTTAGTGTAATTGACCCCAACCCGGTTTATCACCTTCAACTTTCTATATCATTGAATAAGAAGAGTGACTTAATCTGCATCATCCAGAGTACGATAGACGTGAGTGTCAGGGATTTCTTCGTCGTTTGACGATATAGCGAAATCATCGTCGGAAAAAGATGACCAATATGCAGCAGAGTTGTGATAGTTCATTTTGAACATTTAATAAACTCAAAAACGAACATACAAAAATAACAAAATGAACTCACGATTTACAGACAGTCCTGTTAGGCTCACTCACGCTAAACAAGAAACAATCTCCCACAAATACACAGACAAACACACCCAACTAATATAGGACTTCCAATCAAAGGCAACACTAAACAGCTGCCTTCAATTGGAAGTCGACCCCAATTAACTCAACATAGAAACAGATTACCTAGACTAAACATAGAATTACATAAACAAGGAATAGTGCCCAAAAACCCCAGAATACATAAATCAAATGCCCTTTTTAGAAAAACACCACCCCTAACCACATAAAACAAATACTCTCTGCCACGTCCTGACCAAACTACAATACCAATTAACCCTTATACACGTGACAGTGAGGATGGAGGATTGTGTAAGTGTTCCTCAACAGGGCTAACATTAGGTCATCATGTTGTCCTGCGTTATTCCCTATGTTATGGATGTCACTAGCTATAATAGCTATCCAAAGGTCTCTGAGAATCTAACAAAAGGGTATTAATTACCCCAGAAAATAAGTCACCACCGCCATGGGCACTGTGTAAATTGTGATGGCCTTGTTAGTTTTTCAGTCTGGTCATTCAGGCCTAATTCTAACTTCACCATCTGTGTGTGGATTTAATCTGGCAGAAAAATACACACAACAAAACAACTAAAACCCCAATGGGAAGTTTACATTACAGCATAACTTTGTAATAATCCTTTAGTCTTGGTACAGTATGCTTTCAGATGAGCTGCTGTGTCAGATGTCAGACAGACAGGCCCAGGTTCATTTTGTCCATTGTTTGAAGCAGGAGTCAGTTGGAGTACTAATTGTGAGAAGTATCTGAACAGATCAATTTGACTTGATTTGATTTGAGGTTAGCGTGTCTTGAGAGTATGATCTTTGACCCTCTGTAACTGTCTCACTCATCATTATTTACGATTCATTCCGGATTGTTCATAATCATGGTAGCATCCACATTAATGCAGAAGTGTTTAATCATGGCAGAAGTGTTTAGAAACATATTAGAAACATTAAAAACATATTGTATCCTTATAATAAAAGTTACTCCAAATCTACACAAAATTGGGCACAAAATGATCTGAAACACAAGCAAATGAACTGCAAATACATCTGACAAGTTTGTAGTCACAAGCTTGATGTAGTCATTGTGTGCTACAGTAGGAATATGGGACCACATAATACACTTTTGACTACTTTATTTATAAGAATCTTTAGGGGTGTCAATTTTGACCACTACCTTTTTGAGAGAGAAAAAAGTACTCAATTTTATTAGGTATACAATAATAGAATTTCCCCTTTTTTTTGCATACAACAGGAAAAGTGTAGTGAGACAGCATTTGCCCCAGCACTTTTCAATCACCACTTTCAAAGCTTTACCAGACATATTCATTAGTTCACGTCATAGAAAAACAGTTTGCAATGGGGAAAAAAGCCCGCATTTCGTATTGGTCAAGTTGACATAGTACCTACAGAGCCCGTTTGCCTCTGTTTTGTCTCGTGAATACAACCCTGTCCCTGAGACTTCACGCTTGCTGCGACAGGTGGATTAACTTGTCAGTCACGGTGGTCTCCTAGCTACAGCCTACAGAGCCTCATTAACGATTCCTCTCAACCAGAGGTTCTGATTTTTCATCTCAAGATGCAAATGAAAAATGTACTGTCCTAGAACAACCCAAATTAAGAAGAAATGGTGTGTGATTATGTTTACTCATAACTCGCGACCCACCTCTCACATGCTCAGGGCCCACTTTGGGTCCCAAACCATAGTTTAAGAAACCCCGCTCTCAACAATTAAGTTTAGTTTGCTTGCACCAGCACCTCATTGATTGACTCTGCACTCTGCACTTGGTTTCTTTCTTCGCTCACGCTCCTCTTCGGTCTGTGGAATCTAACTTTGTGGCTGGGTTATCTAGTGGAAACCCTCCTGTCCTGCTTGCCTGCCTCATGAGAGAGCTAACACACATTTTCAAGGAAAACAAGGTGTGTTAATAAAAGCAGTTAATAAAAGCAGTTTAGTCATCCTCTAAAAATAGCTAGAATGATCCAATCTATAGTTGGCTAACAAAACTACTAATATTAGCCTAGCTTGGTAGCTAGCTAACAATAGCTAGCTAGGTTGATGCAATCATGCAGCCAGCTGCTAACGTTATTAATCACTTAGACTCACTGAATTAATGCTTTTGGCACTGAATAAAGACTATGAAACAATCTGCTGCTACTACCCAAGGTCATCACTAGTTACCACAGCCACAAAGTCATAAACTCAGCCTATTTCTAAAAATGTTTTCATAAAATGTGCTTTTAAACCTAACCCTAACCTTAAATTAAGACCAAAATGCAAATGATTGTTTTCATGACCTTTTACTTTATTGCCAATTTTACATATATGGCTGTGCTATCTAGTGGAAACCGTTACCAAGGCCAGGGAATGCTGAAGTTCTTGAAAAGGTTAGTCAGCCAGTTAGTCCAGTAATGTTTGTTGGCATTTTATTTCCACTGCTGGTGATTATTCGCAAATGTTTGTGGCATAAATTTAAGTCTTAAAAGTAAAAAACCTACAAATTCGATCACAGAACAGTCTACACAGACAATATGAACACATTTGTCCAACCATAACAGATGGATGGCTAATGCAGAAAGAGAGAATTTATGGATTCTAGCACCGCCATAACTTTTTATTTATTTTATTTATTTCACCTTTATTTAACCAGGTAGGCAAGTTGAGAACAAGTTCTCATTTACAATTCCGACCTGGCCAAGATAAAGCAAAGCAGTTTGACACATACAACAACACAGAGTTACACATGGAGTAAAACAAATATACAGTCAATAATACAGTGGAAAAATAAGTCTATGTACGATGTGAGCAAATGAGGTGAGATAAGGGAGGTAAAGGCAAAAAAAGGCCATGGTGGCAAAGTAAATACAATATAGCAAGTAAAACACTGGAATGGTAGATTTGTCGAAGAAAGCTCAAAGTAGAAATAGAGATAATGGGTGCAAAGGAGCAAAATAGGGGGGAAAACAGTAGGGGAAGAGGGAGTTGTTTGGGCTAAATTATAGATGGGCTATGTGCAGTAATCTGTGAGCTGCTCTGACAGCTGGTGCTTAAAGCTAGTGAGGGAGATAAGTGTTTCCAGTTTCAGAGATTTTTGTAGTTCGTTCCAGTCATTGGCAGCAGAGAACTGGAAGGAGGAGAAGGCCAAAGGAGGAATTGGCTTTGGGGGTGACCAGAGAGATATACCTGCTGGAGCGCGTGCTACAGGTGGTTGCTGCTATGGTGACCAGTGAGCGGAGATAAGGGGGGAATTTGTAAGACGCTCTTATCCAGAGCGACTTACAAAGTGGTGCATTCACCTTATGATATCCAGTGGAACAACCACTTTACAATAGTACATCTATATCTTTTTTGGGGGGGTGGGGGGTTAGAAGGATTACTTTATCCTATCCCAGGTATTCCTTAAAGAGGTGGGGGTTCAGGTGTCTCCGGAAGGTGGTGATTGACTCCGCTGTCCTGGCGTCGTGAGGGAGCTTGTTCCACCATTGGGGTGCCAGAGCAGCGAACAGTTTTGACTGGGCTGAGCGGGAACTGTGCTTCCGCAGAGGTAGGGAGGCGAGCAGGCCAGAGGTGGATGAACGCAGTGCCCTTCTTTGGGTGTAGGGACTGATCGGAGCCTGAAGGTACGGAGGTGCCGTTCCCCTCACAGCTCCGTAGGCAAGCACCATGGTCTTGTAGCAGATGCGAGCTTCAACTGGAAGCCAGTGGAGTGCGCGGAGGAGCGGGGTGACGTGAGAAAACTTGGGAAGGTTGAACACCAGACGGGCTGCGGCGTTCTGGATGAGTTGTAGGGGTTTAATGGCACAGGCAGGGAGCCTGTGCCATTGAACCTACAGGATCGGGTCACCGCCTTGATGTTAGCGGAGAATGACAGGGTGTTGTCCAGGGTAATGCCAAGGCTCTTAGCACTCTGGGAGGAGGACACAATGGAGTTGTCAACCTAGATGGCGAGATCATGGAACAGACGGTCCTTCCCCGGGAGGAAGAGCAGCTCCGTCTTGCCGAGGTTCAGCTTGAGGTGGTGATCCGTCATCCACACTGATATATCTGCCAGACATGCAGAGATGCGATTCACAACCTGGTTATCAGAAGGGGAAAAGGAGAAGATTAATTGTGTGTCGTCTGCGTAGCAATGATATGAGAGACCATGTGAGGATATGACAGAGCCAAGTGACTTGGTGTATAGCGAGAATAGGAGAGGGCCTAGAACTGAGCCCTGGGGGACACCAGTGGTGAGAGCACGTGGTGCGGAGACGGATTCTCGCCACGCCACCTGGTAGGAGCGACCTGTCAGGTAGGATGCAATCCAAGAGTGAGCTGCGCCGGAGATGCCCAACTCGGAGAGGGTGGAGAGGAGGATCTGATGGTTCACAGTATCAAAGGCAGCAGATAGGTCTAGAAGGATGAGAGCAGAGGAGAGAAAGTTAGCTTTGAAGAAGATACCTCTGAAGATACCTTTTGTGTACCTTTTGACCTCTTTGTATCCCAGGGAACAACACTGTAACAGAACTGTGCACTAATTCTGAGAGTGGGTGTATATACAGTATGCTCTTCATAATAAAGATGTGCCTGGTGGCACTGCTGAAACATTAATGCACTTCCGCCCAAAAGCTTGCAAGTTCATTTCTCCACACTTTACATCAAGTATCACTGAGCACTGTTATATTTACATTGGTGTTGTCAGATAATCAGACAATTGTTGACTTGATTTTTTTCTGGGCAACTTTTAGCAAAGTGCAGAAAGGTATTATTTCCATTAAATCTGTTGCCAATCTCTGTCATTCCCACAGACCTGCAACCAAGCAGTTGTGAGTTAAAATTCCAAGTGAGATGTTCAGAGCCGGTCCTGCCCTCCCTGGGGCCCTAAGCAAAATTCTGCTAAGGGGCTCTCCTACCTGACCCGTGAGCCATATAAACCATTTGCCATCGGCACACAGTGTCACACCTGACACCCCAGTGCTCCCACTACAATCCTCCCTCCCTTCAAACAGTTTGTTCCATCTGTCGGTCTAAGAATAAGTAGACCTATTGAGGTATAAACAAACTATTTATTGAATATAACATTTTCTATAGAATCTTAAGATAAGTGAATATTAACATGAACATAAATAAGAAATTGTAGAAAATATAAAATGTAGAAAATAATAAAATATAACACTGAGCTTTGGCTCTGCTACCTGGTAATTAGTCCAGTCCTCACAATATTATACAATTAGCTTTGTCTATACAATTTAAACATAAGCCTATAGGCTACAGCTGCAGTTATATGTCTTAAAATAGTAAAATATAACCTATACAGCTGTGTGATTAACTTTGGTTCCCTCTACAGCCTGGGCATTTTCAGCATCAGCATGGGCACCAGTCTATCTGGACTATCTGAAGGAAATTGAGAAAGTATGTCACATAGCTAGTTAAGCAGTCATTTACACAAATGCACTTCTGCCATACAATCTTAATAAATGTTAAATGTTACTAAGTGTGTAAACATTTGAATGTTGGAATTAAAATCTTACCATCAAAATATTCCTCTTCTGCACCTTCTTGAGGCAAAATCATCAATGATGTCATCATAGGACATCTGTTTCCCCACATCATGATTTATGCTCATGATGGCCAGACCACTCAAACGTTCCTGTGACATGGAAGACCTCAGGTAGCTTTTGATGAGCTTTCATTTTAAAAAGCTCCTCTCTGCCGATGCTACTGTTACTGGTAGGGTGACTGCAATTCTTAGGGCTATCCAAAGGTTAGGATAGAGTTCCTCCAGGTTTTTCTCACACATAGAAAGGAAAGCAGCTCAAAGGCAGTCATCTTGTCTGTTGGCAGATCAGGTAAATTCGGAATCTCATTTGCCAGATCCACTCCACTGATATCACAGTCATCTTTGAAGGTTAGAGTGTTTTCAACTTCCATACAGTGAGCCTTTAAAGATTCACTGGACATCTGAGAGGCAGTGCTGAAGTTCAGCAGCACTCTATATTTGGTTTTCACCTGGTTGAGTGTTTCAAATCTCTCATCCATTGATGTCACAGCAGAGTCAACCACAATGTTGAAGTAGTTGACAAGATTTTTCAGTGCATCAGTCACTGGTTAATCAGGAGCCTCATTGCTGAAATGCCTCTTGCTGTTTCTCAGTCTCTTCTCTTTCAGAACAGCCTCCACATTCATTTATTCACACGTGCTTTTGGCTGTTGTCTGAGCCTCAGAGAATCCAGTTTCCCGATATGTAGTGAGGAAGGCCTTTGCATTTGAGATTAAAATCACTGCGATATCCAACTGCATTGAGGTGGATTGGAGGAGCTTGTTCACCTTGTTTGTCATTGTCAGTATCTCACACCATACGACACAGCAAATCAAGAAGCGGTAGGACCCAACTTCCTCTGCAAGTGTTTGTGCCTCCACTTTGGCCACAGGATCGTTGATCATCTGTCTGGCTTCCAGTAATGCCTCCCGAACCTCAGAAGCCTGATACCTGATTGCATTAAAACTTTGGAGCTACTCTCCCATCTTTTGTCGCTCCATGATTTCACAGTTATGTTCACGTGTTTCTTCAAAACACTCCATCTTTGTGTGTCAGCTGAAAAGAAGGTGAAGAGCTTTTGCACATGCCCAAAAAACCCAACTGCATCTTTTGAAGATTTGGCAGCATCTGCAATGACAAGGTTTAGAAGATTTGTGGGACAAACACGGCTCTGGGATTTCTTTTGAGCAGTCTGTCTTGTACTCCTTGGTGCTTGCCCTTCATGTTGGCCCCATTATCATAAGCTTGCCCTCTGCAATCTTCAAATTTAATCTTCAACTCGTTCAGTTTATCTAAGATGACAGACAGACTCAAGCCTGTTGTAATCTCAACATTCACAAAGCTGAAGGAAGTGCTCCTTGGTCTCTGGCTTTCCCTTTAAAGCCACGCTTCTCAGAATAATGGACATTTGCTTCTGGTGACTAATGTCAGGTGTACAGTCCAAGATAATGGAGAAGTACTTTGAGTCTCTTACTTGAGTCACTATTGCTTCCATAATCTTGTCACTCACAATCTGTATCAGCTCATTCTGTGTGTGCTTCCCAAGGTAATGAGCATGTGTCTCTCCATCTTTAATTTTGCTGAGATGATTTTCCATAATGGGGTCAAATGTTGCCAGTAATTCAACCTCTTTTTAGGAAGTTTCCATTATCTGGTTGGAAGAGTTTGTCTGATGAACCCCTGAATGCTAGGTTTCTTTCAGCCAGAGACTGGGTGATGATACTTATTAAACATGTAAGGACATCCCGCCATCTCTTTCTTTCAGCCTCCAAAATTGTCATTTGTATCTGCTCAAGAGTCTGTCCCCGACTTAGGCGCAGATCAAGTTCTCTTCACTTAATGATATTGTTTGTGTGTTCAGGACTACCCTCATGGTGTTGATATTTCACCAGTCATTCACACCTTCCTTTATTATTTTGTAGTCTTTTGTAGAAAAGAGCTTACAGCAAAAATAATGCACAGCATTGTTTTTGATTGCGTGTGAAAGCCAGCTCCTGGTAATCTTTCCCCCGTTTGACAGCTGTCTCTGTAATAAGCCTGAATGGAAACCTCTTCTAGACTTGTCTTTAGGGTAAGAAAAATCCAGACCTGGTTTGAATGGACCTCTGTGCACTAACTCAGTCCTCATAAAGTCTGTTAAGACTGGGGGCCAATCTGCTAGGTCATTTGGTGGAGCAGCAACTGTTCTATTAGGGTCTGAGCTGCTTGTATCTGATGCTGGCTGTACACCTCTGGTTGTGCTAGTACTGGCAGAGGCTGCCTGTACTTCACCTGGGTCTGTGTTAGTATTTGCTGAAGCCAGCTGTACTGGTTCTGTGTTAGTACTTGCTGACGCTGCCAGTACTGGATCTTTGTTAATATTTGCTGAAGTTGGCTGTACTGGGTCTGTGTTAGTACTGGCTGAGGCTGGATGTGGATGTGCTTGTACTGGCTGATGATCCAGCATCTCCTCTACTGACAAACTTAAGCATAGCACCTGTACATTATTGACAATACTATTATTAATTTTATCGGCTGCATCAGGCCTATTCAAACTGGCTCCCCCAGATTTCCTTTTATACATTTTCAAATATAAAATACTATTTATACTATGGCTTGGCTGGATACTTGATGGTTATTATTTACTGAGAGATGTGCCTCCATATTGCCCAGTATGCCCAGCTAATCAACATTTTAAATACAATATATAAATCAATAGTCAATTTCGATCCATTGCTTTCCATCTTGCATTAGTCCAGAGTTGTAACTAAACCTTGACTGAGAGACTAGATAATCATTGTCTTGTTTTAAAATGATGTGCACCTATGAGGATTGCCATCACGCCCATATATTGTCTGGACTGGTCCACACAGAGGTTGCTGCTGGAAAGCAGTTTCAATTCAGCAGTTTCATTTCGTGCACGTGCATATGAACACATGTCCACGCGGTTATCTTTTCCGAGCTGCAGTTTATAAACACCGTTTCCCGTTGGCGTTTATAAAACGTAATAAATAGTTGTATCTCACTCTCACTTTTGTCAGGCACAAAGTCACAGAATACAGCCTTGGAAGTGGCTGGCAAGCAAGCAAGACACAGACAGACCAAGAGATGCACTGCCCAGCTTGGTTAGCAAGACAGGCAGACTAGAGAGAGATGCACTGCAAGCTAGCACATCAACTTAATGTTTCTGTTATCTGCTGACATTAAACTTGGAGAGGAGAGAACACAAGTTTACCTGATCGCTGTTCCCGCAATTCACTCTCATGGTGTTTTTTTTCTCTTTCGTGACCAGGATAGTTTCGCTTCATCCTCTCATCGAAGTTGTAAAAATGTACACCCGCTTTGACACAAGGGGGAGGCGGGGCCCTTGCGTAATTTGTGGGGCCCTACGAAACTTGCGTAGTGAGCGTATAGGGCCGACCCAGCTCTGTATATAGTCTCAAGTAACCAGCATTCAGCAGCATTGTCACACCCTGATCTGTTTCACCTGTCTTTGTGCTTGTCTCCACCCCCCACCAGGTGTCTCCCATCTCCCCTCATTATCCCCTGTGTATTTATACCTGTGTTCACTGTTTGTCTGTTGCCAGTTAATTTTGCTCGTCAATCCTACCAGCGTTTTTCCCTTGCTCCTGTTTTTTCTAAAGTTCCTGTTTTCTAGTTTTCCCGGTTTTGACCATTCTGTCTGCCCTGACCCTGAGTCTGCTTGATGTCCTATACCTTGTCCCACCACACTGGATTACTGACCTCTGCCTGCCCTTGACCTGTCGTTTTGCCTGCCCCCTGTTCTAGTAATAAACTTTTGTTACTTCGACACTGTCTGCATCTGGGTCTTCCCTAAAACGTGATAAACATACTCACCTTTTACAGCAATAACACCTTAATTCAGTTGTAAAAATTCAGTAACATGTTGTTGTTTATCTTACTTTCAGTGCAACCAGTATGCTGTAGTGTACAGTAAAATTCCAGGAACATTTTAACAACGTAGCGTGTCATTGCATAAAAAGAAACATGGTGAAAATGGGAAAAAACAGGATGGTTCTTCACCACCATCACAACAGTAAAGAACCCTGCCTGACATGCCCAAACATTGTATTACATATATCACCCTCACCTCTGACAGAGAACCCCTCAAGAACCTTTTTTGTTGTTGTTGTGCATGCTAGTCCAGTATGAGCCTTTTCTCATTTGGGTAAATGTTTGTCCTCCGCCCTCTCTCCTCTGTCCTCTTTCTTACCTGACCCGGAAACTGATAGGTGGTTGAGTGGTCGAGGGCAATATCACTTCGTTAGTAGGCAAATGGAAGATGGTCCTCCTGTCTTTGATAGCCTCCTTTTGGTGAGTAAGCACAAGTGTATCTATCCTACCCAGTGGCGACCCGTCATTCAGGGCAGGTGGGGCAGAGCAAAAATGCAAAAGCCTGTTTTGAGCCCCACATTTTTTTTTTTGGGGGGGGCCTTGCCTGTTTTGCATGTTATTTCGGCATTAATATGTGTCACATATCAGTGTGCAAACAATGTAAAAAAAAAAATATATATCGTTGAGTTAATAAAGCCGCATACAAACATTGTCTATTTTTTATTTTCTTGACCTCCAAAATGCAGGTGTTTCAGACTAGCTCAGTGCTTTCTGTGGTGGTGGGGCAAGCCAGCAGAAAATACGGAGCGTTGCGCCGTGATTGGCTCAGTGTTCTGTCACTAATGGGGACACTACGTCACCGTCTAAGGCTAGAGCTCGAAAATTCAAGCTCCTTGGGTGCTGCCATAGAGTTACATTAGTGCCCATCAAAGAAGGCTCAAGGTCATTAAAATGACATCTAATCAGATAAAATGACATCTAATCACGTTATATCTACAGTAGCTTTGATTGGACTGATCATGTCAACATCATACTTTCTAAATCTTAGCTAGCAGTCATCATCATGAATGAAGTCGACAATCTACTGGCAAATCCTTTTTAAACCTTGTCAAATGAAGAGAAATAATGAAGAGAAATTATAGATTAAATGTATCTGTGCTCATCGGCCATTGGACATAAACATTACACAACTAGTTGGAAATCGCAAATTCATCAATGAGTGGTTTGGAAGGAATCAGTGGCTAACTGCAAGCATTGCAAAGCAATTATTAGCCTGCTATTCAGTGGAGGGGCTGTGTGGTCCCAAGTAAACATTCAACATTTGCCAAAGCTGTCAATGAAGCATGATTTGTGCCTCGCTCAAAACAACTGTTTGCTCAGAACCGCAACATCTAGTGAGTTCAAGACAACTGGGAACTCGGGAAAAACGAGCGACGACTGGGAAAATACATTTTGAACATTTATCCAACTCGGAATTGTAAATCGGGAACTCGGGCCTCTATCTAGAGCTACGACCTGTAAAAAATCTTGAAAGCACCATACATCCAGAGAATGCCAGACTTTGATGACAAAGTTTGATGACAAAATTTGCCCAAGAAGGACCACGCGCCACCTTCCTGTTCAAGTGAGCACAGCACAACAAGGTGAGTCGAAAAATGTATTGTATGCTGCTGCGTAAATTATGTACTATGCCAGGGAGATATGTATACTGTAGCTAATAAAGTAATACTCAGTGTATGTTGTGTAGTAAGCTGTTAGTAGCCCATGTGCCTCACCCTAATTATTTGGTCTATTTTCCCCTCTTAATTTCGCCTACTGTTCTGACTTGGTAGTGCACATGTAGCCTATAACCTGTTTTTGAGAAATGTAATCATTGAATATTGCTTAAGCAAGTCAGCCATATCAGCGATTGTTTTTTTAAAGGCAGTAAATGAGGCTTAATGAACTGTTTCTCTGCCAGACAAGGCTCCGCTGATAGCCAGGTGTAGCAGTGGTAAAGTGTGGGAACTGCTTTATGTAGGCCCTAACAGTTTGTGGGCAACATTTGTCACCGTTAAAGTGCAATTAATGTATTGTTTAGTGTTATGTTGTGTAGTGTAGTGGCTGCTGGCATGCATCCCATATTTTATTTCTTTGCCCTGCCAAGATTTACATGCTAAAATCGGCACTGATCCTACCTGAGTTCTTGGTGGAAAAGTTTTGAAATCTGCCTCACCCCCTTTGAATAAGCAATTTTTTTCTCTCGAAGGAGAAAAGCATGCAAAAATAAAAAAATGATATGCTACTTGTTTTGATCACTTTATGCATTTATTCTGGGATTCCACCCTGTAAACGTAATTTGCCTGATGACACGAGATCGGCGAAGGAGAGTCTCATTTTATACAATCACATTTTCGTCCACTTTCCCTCTCCTCGCCGCCTCTCCTTGATTACCTTTTACCTTTTTCAAAAGGAGGCCAGAGAGGACCCAGTAGAAGATCTCAATTGCATAATCCTCGCGTCCTCTCTCCTCATCCTCCAAAACACCATGGAGACTGGTTACCAGCGAAAACACAACAAAGGCTGGTTACCAGCAAAAACACAACAAAGGCTGGTCACCAGCGAAAACACAACGAAGGCTGGTCACCAGCGAAAACACAACGAAGGCTGGTCACCAGCGAAAACACAACGAAGGCTGGTCACCACCCTATGCTAGTCTATGCTGTTTTTTTCAGCAGGGAGGCACAGCCCTTTTAGTGAGAGAGGATGGATGGGTCAGGCTAGTCAACTCAGATAGGAGGGAGGGATGGAGGAAGAAAGAAAAAGAAAGAAAGGAGGGATGGAAAGGAGAAAGGGATCCGTGATCTCCCATCAGCCGCTCAGGAGAGCGAAGCAGCAGCCTCCCTGCCGCTGCAGTAAGATTGATGACACCCCCGAAAGAAACAAAAGATGTGGCACCTGCAAGAACGGGCTTATGAGACCTGATGGACTTGTCTCTTAATAAACATCACTGATATGTCAGGCACTACACGACGTGGTTCCACCAGGAGAGCTGCTGCTGCCATCCTGCTTCGTGGAGGGTGGGAGAGAGGGAGAGAGAGAGAGAGGGAGAGAGGGAGAGAGTGTACCTCTACTGACACTACCTGACTGCTCTCTGTCAAATCAAATTGTATTAGTCACATGCGCCGAATACAACAGTGAAATGTTACTTACAAGCCCCTAATCAACAATGCAGTTTAAAAGAAATTAGAATAAGAAATTAAAGTAACAAGTAATTAAAGAGCAGCAGTAAAATAACAATAGCGAGACTGTACACAGGGTGGTACCAGTACAGAGTCAATGTGCGGGGGCACCGGTTAGTTGAGGTAATATGTATATGGAGGTAGAGTTGTTAAAGTGACTATGCATAGATGATAACAACAGTGAGTAGCAGCAGGGCAATGCAAATAGTCTGGGTAGCCATTTGATTAGATGTTCAGTCTTATGGCTTGGGGTAGAAGCTGTTTAGAAGCCTCTTGGACCTAGACTTGGAGCTCCGGTACCTCTTGCTGAGCGGGAGCAGAGAGAACAGTTCATGACTAGGGTGGCTGGAGTCTGACAATTTTTAGGGCTTTCCTCTGACACCACCTGGTGTAGCTGACACCAAGATGGCATAGCAGTTCAGACGTCTTTGTCTTGTCGTGTCCCGTGTATATATCTTTTTTTCCTTCGTATATATTTCGTATGTATTTTTTATATTTTTAACCTCAGTTTCAACAAACTCTCCTGCAACCCGCCTCACCCAATTTGGTATAGAGCTGCTATATTCTAAACTTTAGAACCGGAACCCCCAACAGAAGCTAGCCAGCTAACTAACTACAAGCTAGTAGTCAGTTAGCCACTGCTAGCGGTCATCAGCTAACCTTAGCCCGGTCAACTCCTGCCAGTCTGCACAGCGCGATTCAACCCAGAGCATACCGGACTGCTTTTTCTCCGCATCTCCAGATTCCTACCGCAAGCTCTGAACCTTTTCACCTGGATCATCACAGCTAGCTAGCTGCTATCCAAGTGGCTACCCCCTGTCTATCGTCTCTGTCCCGAAGCAACCACCAGTGAGCCTGGAGCTAGCCTCGTGCTAGGCCCATCTCCCTGCTAGCTCAAGCGTTCCATCAGCCACTCCTTGGCCTACAATACCTATTTTGCCAATTGGCCTGGACCCCTTTTACTGCCGACACGGAGCCCCGCCGATCCATCACGACTGGTCTACCGACGTAATCCACCTGAGGGGATTCACAATGTACCCTGAAGGCCCATCCACTAGCCTGCTAGCAGCAGCCCGCTAGATGTCTAGAGCATATCGGACTGTTAGCTGAAGAGGACCATCAGCCAAATTATTGGGCTACAATACCTATTTTGCCAATTGGCCTGGACCTTTTTACTGCCTACACGGAGCCCTGTTGATCCAACACGACTGGTCTGCCGATGTAACCATCCAAGAGGGCTACAACAGACTCTTCCATCGCAACGTCCCCTTAAGGCCCTTCTGCTAGCCTGCTACCCCGGCCCTCTAGCTGTCTGAATTGCCGTGTCTCCAGATTTCCTAGCTACCCACTGGTCCCTATGATCACTAGACTACGCATGCCTCTCCCTAATGTCAGTATGCCTTGTCCATTGCTGTTTTGGTTCGTGATTATTGTCTTATTTCACTGTAGAGCCTCCAGTCCTGCTCAAAATGCTTTAGCTAGCCCTTTTGTTTCACCTCCCACACATGCGGTGACCTCACCTGGTCTATATGATGTCTCTAGAGACAAAACCTCTCTCATCGTCACTCAATACCTAGGTTTACCTCCACTGTATTCACATCCTACCATAACCTTGTCTGTACATTATGCCTTCAATCTATTCTTCCGCGCCCAGAAACCTGCTCCTTTTACTCTCTGTTCCGAACGCACTAGACGACCAGTTCTTATAGCCTTTAGCCCGTACCCTTATCCTACTTATCCTCCTCCTCATTTGTTGACTTCTATAACTGTAAAAGCCTTGGTTTCATGCATGTTAACATTAGAAGCCTCCTCCCTAAGTTATTTTAATCACTGCTTTAGCACACTCTGCGAACCCGGATGTCCGAGCAGTGTCTGAATCCTGGTTTAGGAAGGCCACCAAAAATCCAGAAATGTCCATCCCTAACTATAACATTTTCTGACAAGATAGAACTGCCAAAGGGGGCGGAGTTGCAAACTACTGCAGCGATAGCCTGCAGAGTTCTGTCATACTATCCAGATCTGTGCCCAAACAATTCAAGATTCTACTTCTAAAAATCCAGCTGTCCAGAAACAAGTCTCTCACCATTGCAGCTTGTTATAGACCACCTTCTGCCCCCAGCTGTGCCCTGGACACCATATGTGAATTGATTGCCCCCCGTCTATCTTCAGAGCTCGTACTGTTAGATGACCTAAACTGGGACATGCTTAACACCCCAGCCGCCCTACAATCTAAGCTAGATGCCCTCAATCTCACACAAATTATCAATGAACCTACCAGGTACAACCCCAAATCCATAAACACGGGCACCCTCATAGATATCATCCTGACCAACGTGCCCTCTAAATACACCTCTGCTGTCTTCAACCAGGATCTCAGCAATCACTGCCTCATTGCCTGCGTCCGTAATGGGTCTGCGGTCAAACGACAACCCCTGATCACTGTCAAACGCTTCCTAAAACACTTCAGCGAGCAAGCCTTTCTAATCGACCTGGCCTGGGTATCATTGAAGGATATTGACCTCATTCCGTCAGTAGAGGATGCCTGGTTATTCTTTAAAAGTCCTTTCCTCACCATCTTAAATAAGAATGCCCCAGGAACAGATATAGCCCTTGGTTCACTCCAGACCTGACTGGCCTTGACCAGCACAAAAACATCCTGTGGCATACTGCATAAGCATTGAACAGCCCCCGCGATATGCAACTTTTCAGGGAAGTTAGGAACCAATATACACAGGCAGTTAGGAAAGCAAAGGCTAGTTTTTTCAAACAGAAAATTGCATCCTGTAGCAACAACTCCAAAAAGTTCTGGGACATTGTAAAGTCCATGGAGAATAAGAGCACCTCCTCCCAGCTGCCCACTGCACTGAGGCTAGGAAACAATGTCACCACTGATAAATCCCAGATAATTGAGAATTTCAATAGCATTTTTATATGGCTGGCCATGCTTTCCACCTGGCTACCCCTACCCCGGTCAACAGCCCTGCACCCCTCACATCAACTTGCCCAAGCCTCCCCCATTTCTCCTTCACCCAAATCCAGATAGCTGATGTTCTGAAAAAGTAGCAAAATCTGGACCCCTACAAATCAGCTGGGCTAGACAATCTGGACCCTCTCTTTGTAAAATTATCTCCCGCAATTGTTGCAACCCCTATTACTAGCCTGTTCAACCTCTCTTTCGTATCGTCTGAGATCCCCAAAGATTGGTAAGCTGCAGCAGTCATCCCCCTCTTCAAAGGAGGAGACACTCTAGACCCAAACTGTTACAGACCTATATCTATCCTACCCTGCTGTCATGACGTTGCCCGCTTTGGGTACAGCGAGCACCATCCCCCTCTCCCTCTCGAAACCCCCTTCACCAGGCTCTGTAAGAGAGGTCGTAAATTCCTATGAGGAGACCATCTCCTCATGGCCACAGTATAGAGAGAGAGTGAGTTTTCATAGAGAAGAAAAAGGAATTTCTTCCACCTCACAGAACTGGAGAACCGAACGACATTTATGTTCTGGAGAAGGTATAAAAGATCGGTGAAGAATCCAGCTACGAACTGGTCCATTTGGTACAATTTTGTGAAACTCATGAGAGACAATACTGCCACATTACCATAACTATGTTTACAGAAGAGTCTCAGGAATGAGACTTACATCTGATGGTTGTATAAAATGAATGAATAAGGATGAAACTGTTTGTGAAATTGTGTAATGTGATTTTGGACTGTTTAATGAAGGAAACGCCAATTCCCTTTGGAGTTTAACTAAATCAGAGGACCGCCCATGAGCACAGTTATGGTCTGGCATCATGGGACAAGCCCTTTTCTGCTCTTCCGAATAAAACCCCCACCTAGGTTTTCTATCACCAGACAAGCTTACCTCGATAACGAGAGGGCCAAGGTTTGAGAGGAGACCAAGCTTACCTCAATTACGAGATGGCTAAAGGTTGCAGACCATGCATTTCTCTCGCTGAACTTTTAACCATACCACGTGGTTAACCTGTTATGGATAGGGGGCAGTATTTTCACGGCCGGATAAAAAACGTACCCGATTTAATCTGTTTATTACTCCTGCCCAGAAACTAGAATATGCATATAATTGTTTGATTTGGATAGCAAACATCCTAAAGTTTCTAAAACTGTTTGAATGGTGTCTGTGAGTATAACAGTACTCATATGGCAGGCCAAAACCTGAGAAGATTCCAAACAGGAAGTGCCCTTTCTGACCATTTCTTGGCCTTCTATACCATCTTTATCGAAAACAGAGGATCTCTGCTGTAACGTGACATTTTCTAACGCTCCCATAGGCTCTCAGAAGGCGCCAGAACGTTGAATGATGACTTTGCAGTCCATGGCCGAAAAACAGTAGCGCATTTGGATAGTGGTCGATCTGAGAACAATGAGACAGGTGAAGAGCACGTGAAGAGTCCATTTTACATTTTCAGTCTTTGAACGAAAACAACGACTCCCGGTCAGAATACTATCGCTATTTTATGAGAAAAATCGCATAAAAATTGATTTTAAACAGAGTTTGACATGCTTCGAAGTACGGTAATGGAATATTTAGAAAATTGTCACGATATGCGCGGGCGCGTCACCCTTCGTTACCCTTCGGATAGTGTCTTGAACGCATGAACAAAACGCCGCTATTTGGATATAACTATGGATTATTTGGAACCAAACCAACATTTGTTGTTGAAGTAGAAGTCCTGGGATTGCACTCTGACGAAGAACAGCAAAGGTAATCCAATTTTTCTTATAGTAAAACTGAGTTTGGTGAGTACCAAACTTGGTGGGTGTCAAAATAACTAGCCTGTGATGGCCGGGCTATCTACTCAGAATATTGCAAAATGTGCTTTCACCGAAAAGCTATTTTAAAATCGGACACCGCGATTGCATAAAGGAGTTCTGTATCTATAATTCTTAAAATAATTGTTATGTTTTTTGTGAACGTTTATCGTGAGTAATTTAGTAAATTCACCGGAAGTGTTCGGTGGGAATGCTAGTTCTGAACGTCACATGCTAATGTAAAAAGCTGTTTTTTGATATAAATATGAACTTGATTGAACAAAACATGCATGTATTGTATAACATAATGTCCTAGGAGTGTCATCTGATGAAGATCATCAAAGGTTAGTGCTGCATTTAGCTGTGGTTTTGTTTTTTGTGACATTATATGCTAGCTTGAAAAATGGGTGTCTGATTATTTCTGGCTGGGTACTCTCCTGACATAATCTAATGTTTTGCTTTCGTTGTAAAGCCTTTTTGAAATCAGACAGTGTGGTTAGATAAAGGAAAGTCTTGTCTTTAAAATGGTGTAAAATAGTCATATGTTTGAAAAATTGAAGTTTTCGGATTTTCAAGGAGTTTGTATTTCGCGCCACGCCCTATCATTGGATATTGGAGCGGTGTTCCGCTAGCGGAACGTCTAGATGTAAGAAGTTAAACTATTAGACTATCGATACCGACAGAATAAGAACAAGTCTTTGATATTAATTACTAGTCTGCAGCTAGGAATTCGGTATCATTGAACGCGAAGACCGACAACCGCCGAAACAGCTATTCTATAATGACATGAATGAATGTTACTCTGAACTATCCATTCTAACCACGACAGAGAGAGAGAGAGCGAGGGCAGACAGATTCTCCAACAGAAACAAACTTTTCAACAGAGATCCCGACAACACACTGAGCGTAAATATATATATATTGATTCCAATTGTTCCCGAATGAGTGAGCGTTCATGTGCAAAAGATTAGCATTTCAATTGTTATAATATTCAACTATGTAGTGTCTCCTCAGATGACCCCCCACTCCCCTTTTGTCTAACAAGCCGCCATGCCGGTTTAGCCCACTAGGGCACATTCTCCTATCATTTCTTTGTAAACACATCTACTGTTTGTTATGCATTTCTGTGAATTACTTAGTTAGTAAATAAATTATTTTAAGACAAATGATGTATGGATGACTCATAGTGAAGACTGGGTTCGTGCAGATAAACAACAATTTACGAAGTTTGGAATGAGACTAACGTGAGGTAAATAATAATTCATTAATTTGAAGACGAATTGATCAGATTAAAATATCTAAAAGTTATATTAGGAAAATTATACCTTTGTAATCTGAAGATTTTCCTTGGTGCCCCGACTTCCTAGTTAATTACAGTTACATGATTAATCAGGTTAATCGAGTAATAATAATTACAGAGTGTTATTTGATGAATACGTCTTCAGTTTTAATGATGCCAAAGACACGACACTGCCTTTCTAAGGTCTTCGAAAGCCAAGTTAACAAACAGATCACCGACCATTTCGAATCCCACCGTACCTTCTCCGCTATGCAATCTGGTTTCCGAGCTGGTCATGGGTGCACCTCAGCCACGCTCAAGGTCCTAAACAATATCATAACCGCCATCGATAATGATAATACTGTGCAGCCGTATTCATCGACCTGGCCAAGGCTTTTGACTCTGTTAATCACCGCATTCTTATCAGCAGACTCAACAGCCTTGGTTTCTCAAATGACTGCCTCGCCTGGTTCACCAACTACTTCTCAGACAGAGTTCAGTCTGTCAAATCGGAGGGCCTGTTGTCCGGACCTCTGGCAGTCTCTATGGGGGTGCCACAGGGTTCAATTCTCGGGCCGACTCTTTTCTCTGTATACATCAATGATGTCACTCTTGCTGCTGGTGATTCTCTGATCCACCTCTACGCAGACGACACCCTTCTGTACACTTCTGGCCCTTCTTTGGACACTGTATTAACTATCCTCCAGACGAGCTTCAGTGCCATACAACTCTCCTTCCATGGCCTCCAACTGCTCTTAAATGCAAGTAAAACTAAATGAATGCTTTTCAACTGATCGCTGACCGCACCTGCCCGCCCGTCCAGCATCACTACTCTGGACGGTTCTGACTTAGAATATGTGGACAATTACAAATACCTAGGTGTCTGGTTAGACTGTAAACTCTCCTTCCAGACCTACATCTCCAATCCAAAATTATGCTTGCTAATTAGCATCAAAGCATCCTTCACTCATGCTGCCAAACATAGCCTCGTAAAACTGACTATCCTACCGATCCTTGACTTCGGCTGCCCAGTGACCTTTTTTGTCTGTAATGGTTTGCAAGCCCTGCCACATTTGACGAGTGCCAGAGCCGGTGTAGTACGATTTAATCTTAGTCCTGTATTGAAGCTCTGCCTGCTTGATGGTTCATCGGAGGGCATAGAGGGTTTTCTTAGAAGCGTCTGGGTTAGATTCCCGCTTCTTGAAAGCTGCAGCTCTAGCCTTTAGCTCAGTGTGGATGTTGCCTGTAATCCATGGCTTCTGGTTGGTGTATGTACGTACGGTCACTGTGGGGACGACGTCATCAATGCACTTATTGATGAAGCCAATGACTGATGTGGTGTACTCCTCAATGCCATCGGAGGAATCCCAGAACATATTCCAGTCTGTGGTAGCAAAACATTCCTGTAGCTTATCATCTGCTTCATCTGACCCCTTTTTTATTGATTGAGTCACTGGTGCTTCCTGCTTTAATTTTAGTTTGAAAGCAGGAATCAGGAGAATAGAATTATGGTCAGACTTGCCAAATGGAGGGCGGGGGAGAGCTTTGTATGCGTCTCTGTGTGTGGAGTAAAAGTGGTCCAGAGTTTTTTCCCCCCCCCCTCTGGTTGCACATTTAACATGCTGATAGAAATTTGATAAGACGATTTAAGTTTCCCTGCATTAAAGTCCCGGCTACTAGGAGCGCCGCCTCTGGGTGAGCGTTTTCCTGTTTGCTTATGGCGTAATACAGCTCATTCAGTGCGGTCTTAGTGCCAGCATCAGTCTGTGGTGGTATGTAGACAGCTATGAAAAATACAGATGAAAACTCTCGTAGATAGTGTAGTCTACAGCTTATGAGATACTCTACCACAGGCAAGCAAAACCTTGAGACTTTCTTAGATATTGTGCATCAGCTGTTATTTACAAAATACATAGTCCTCCGCCCCTTGTCTTACCAGACGTCGCTGTTCTGTCCTGCTGATACAGCGTATAACCAGCCAGCTGTATGTTGATAATGTCGTTGTTCAGCCAGGACTCCGTGAAGCATAAGATATTACAGTTCTGAATGTCCCGTTGGTAGTTTAATCTTCCACGTAGTTCATCGATTTTATTTTCCAAAGATTTGCTAACAGAATGGAAGGAAGTGGAGGTTTATTCGATCGCCTACGAATTCTCAGAGGCAGCCCGCCCACTGGACCCTTTTTCTCCGCCTTCCCTTCATGCAAAGGATGGGATCTGGGCCTGTTCCCCGGGAATCAGTATATCATTCACGTCGGGCTCATCGGACTCGTTAATAAAGGATAAAAAGGATTCTGCCAGTCCGTGGTGAGTAATCGCTGTTCTGATGCCCAGAAGCTATTTTCAGTCATAAGAGACGACAGCAGCAACATTATGTACAAAATAAGTTACAAACAACGCAAAGAAATGAACAATAAAGCAATTGGTTAGGAATACGTAAAACGTCAGCCTTGTTCTCCGGCGCCATCTTAATTATCAATACCTCAGTAGGGTACTAGCATAATTAGAAAATAATAAATATGGTGCAAATATAGTAAAATAATATATGTATTAAGAACTTAAATAACTGTGCCACACAAACCCAGACCCTGGGTTGCTCTTTTTAAATATATATTTTGCTGGACACGTACCTTATAATTATTATTTCCCCAAAGGGAGCATAAAAAACTGCATTCCAATGTAGTTTCTATTCCTCCATTAAAATTAATCAGAAGTTAACATGCAAATGTTATTTAATTTATGGCCATTTATTTACTTGAAATGCTCCATAAGTTATATTGGTGAAAATGATTAAAGGAGCCCACTGTAGAAAAAGTGACATTTGGCATAATTTCCACAGGCAGAAGGGAACTTGGAAACCAAGCAACACTGGAACATACAGTGCCTTCGCAAAGTATTCAGAACTCTTGACTTTTTCCTCATTTTGTTATGTTACAGCCTTATTCTAAAATTAATTAAGTAGTTTTTTCCCTCGTCAATGTACACACAATACCACATAATGACAAAGAACAAACTGTTTTTTATAAATGTACGCTCATTTATAAAAATAAAAAAGTGAAATATGACATTTACATAAGTATTCAGACCCTTTACTCAGTACTTTGTTGAAGTACTTTTGGCAGTGATTACAGCCTTGAGTCTTCTTGTGTATGACGCTACAAGCTTGGCACAACTGTATTTGGGGAGATGCTACCATTCTTCTCTGCAGATCCTCTCAAGCTCTGTCAGGTTGGATGGGAAGCATTGCTGCACAGCTATTTTCAGGTCTCTCTAGAGATGATCGATCGGGTTCAAGTCTGGGCTCTGGCTGGGCCACTCAAGGACATTCAGAGACTCATCCCGAAGCCAGTCCTGTATTGTCTTGGCTGCGTGCTTAGGGTCATTGTCCTGTTGGAAGGTAAACCGTAGCCCCAGTCTGAGGTCCTGAGCACTCTAGAGCAGGTTTTCATCAAGGATCTTTCTGTACTTTGCTCCGTTCATCTTTGCCTCGATCCTGACTAGTCTCCCAGTCCCTGCCGCTTAAAAGCATCTCCACAGCCTGATGCTGCTAATACCATGCTTCACCGTAGGGACGGTGCCAGGTTTCCTCCAGACGTGACACTTGGCATTCAGGCCAAAGAGTTCAATCTTGGTTTTATCAGACCAGAGAATCTTGTTTCTCATGGTCTGAGAGTCTTTAGGTGCCTTTTGGCAAACTCCAAGCGAGCTGTCATGTGCCTTTTACTGAAGAGTGGATTCCGTCTGGCCACTCTACCATAAAGGCCTGATTGGTGGATTGCTGCAGAGATGGTTGTCCTTCTGGAAGGTTCTCCCATCTCCACAGAGGAACTCTAGAGCTCTATCAGAGTGACCATCACGTTCTTGGTCACCTCCCTGACCAAGGCCCGTCTCCCCCGATTGCTCCGCTCTAGGAGAGTCTTGGTGGTTCCAAACTTCTTCCATTTAAGAATGATGGAGGCCATGGTGTTCTTCGGGACCTTCAATGTCAATAACTTGCTTGTAACAGATGACATTCATATTCTGATTATCTCTGAAACTCACTTAGATAATACCTTTGATACAGTGGTAGCAATACATGGTTATAACATCTACCAAAAAGACAGGAATGCCAACGGAGGCAATGTTGCTGTCTATATTCAGAACCACATTCCTGTAAAGCTTAGAGATGATCTAATGTCAAATACTGTTGAAGTAATACGGCTACAGGTTCATCTGCCTCACCTAAAGCCCATTCTTGTGGGAATCTGCTATAGACCACCAAGTGCTAACAGTCAGTATCTGGATAATATGTGTGAAATGCTTGATAATGTTTGTGATATCAACAGAGAAGTATATTTTCTGGGTGATTTAAATATTGACTGGCTATCATCAAGCTGCCCACTCAAGAAAAAACTGTAACCAGTGCCTGCAACTTGGATTAGGTTGTCAGTCAAGTTACAAACAGCACAGGAATTAAATCATCAACATGTATTGATCACATTTTTACTATCACTGCAGATATTGGCTTTAAAGCAGTATCCAAATCCATAGGACGGAGTAATCACAATTTAATAGCCATATCTAGGAAAAACAAAGTTCCAAAGGCTGGGCCTAATATAGTGTATAAGAAGTCATACAATAAGTTTTGTAGTGATTCATATGTTGATGATGTAAAGAATATTTGCTGGAATGTGGTGTGTAATGAGGAGCAACCAGACGCTGCACTTGACGCATTTATGAAACTACTTATTCCAGTTACTAATAAGCATGCACCCATTAAGAAAATTACTGTAAAAACTGTTAAATCCCTTTGGATTGATGAGGAATTGAAAAATTGTATGGTTGAGAGGGATGAGGCAAAAGGTATGGCAATTAGGTCTGACAGCCCAACTGATTGGCAAACGTACTGCAAATTAAGAAATCATGTGACTAAACTAAATTAAAAGAAACTACAACATAAAACAAAGATAAATTATATAAAGAATGATAGTAAAAATCTTTGGGGCACCTTAAATGACATTTTGGGGAAAAAAAGCCAACTTGGGTCATTCATTTATTGAATCAGATGGCTCATTCATCACAAAGCCCACTGATACTGCAAACTGCTTTGATGACTTTTTCATTGGCAAGATAAGCAGACTTAGGGATGACATGCCAGCAACAAACGCTGACACCACATCCAAGTATATCGGACCAAATTAAGAAAGACAAGAATTGTACTTTTGAATTCCATAAAGTCAGTGTGGAAGAGGTGAAAAGATTATTGTTGTCTATCAACAATGACAAGCCACCAGGGTCTGACAATCTAGATGGAAAATTACTGAGGATAATAGCAGATGATATTGCCACTCCTATTTGCCACATCTTCAATTTAAGCCTACTAGAGAGCGTGTGCCCTCAGGCTTTAAGGGAAGCTAAAGTCATTTACTCACTGCCACAGTCATACTCTGGGCCTAGTTTTATTCTGTGGAATAAATGTTGTGGATGTTTTTCCTCATAATCCTGGACTATCCTGGACCACCATTTTATTACGTTTGCAATCGCATCAAATAATCTGCTCAGACCCCAACCAAGGATCATCAAAAGTCGTGCTATAAATTCTCGGACAACCCAAAGAATCCTAGATGCCCTTCCAGACTCCCTCCGCCTACCCAAGGACACCAGAGTACAAAAATCAGTTAACCATCTAACTGAGGAAGTCAATTTAACCTTGCGTAATACCCTAGATGCAGTCGCACCCCTAAAAACAAAAAAAAATTGTCATAAGGAACTAGCTCCCTGGTATACAGAAAATACCCGAGCTCTGAAGCAAGCTTCCAGAAAATTGGAACGGAAATGGCGCCACACCAAACTGGAAGTCTTCCGACTAGCTTGGAAAGACAGTACCGTGCAGTATCGAAGAGCCCTCACTGCTGCTTGATTATCCTATTTTTCCAACTTAATTGAGGAAAATAAGAACAATCCAAAATGTATTTTTGATATTGTCGCAAAGCTAACTAAAAAGCAGCATTCCCCAAGAGAGGATGGCTTTCACTTCAGCAGTGATAAATTCATTAACTTCTTTGAGGAAAAGATCATGATCATTAGAAAGCAAATTACGGACTGCTCTTTAAATCTGCGTATTCCTCCAAAGCTCAGTTGTCCTGAGTCTCCACAACTCTGCCAGGACCTAGGATCAAGGGAGACACTCACGTTTTTTAGTATTATATCTCTTGACACATTGATGAAAATGATCATGGCCTCTAAACCTTCAAGCTGCATACTGGACCGTATTCCAACTAAACTACTGAAAGAGCTGCTTCCTGTGCTTGGCCCTCCTATGTTGAACATAATAAATGGCTCTCTATCCACTGGATGTGTACCAAACTCACTAAAAGTGGCAGTAATAAAGCCTCTCTTGAAAAAGCCAAACCTTGCCCCAGATAATATAAAAAAATATCGGCCTATATCGAATCTCCCATTCCTCTCAACAATTGTAGAAAAAGCTGTTGCGCAGCAACTTACTGCCTTCCTAAAGACAAACAAAGTATACGAAACGCTTCAGTCTGGGTTTTAGACCCCATCATAGCACTGAGACTGCACTTGTGAAGGTGGTAAAATACCTTTTAATGGTGTCAGACAGAGGCTCTGCATCTGTCCTCGTGCTCCTAGAACTTATTGCTGCTTTTGATACCAGCGATCACCACATTCTTTTGGAGAGATTGGAAACCCAAATTAGTCTACACGGACAAGTTCTGGCCTGGTTTAGATCTTATCTGTCGGAAAGATCTCAGTTTGTCTCTGTGGATGGTTTTTCCTCTGACAAATCAACTGTAAATTCCGGTGTTCCTCAAGGTTCCGTTTTAGGACCACTATTGTTTTCACTATATATTTTATCTCTTGGTGATGTCATTCGGAAACATAATGTTAACTTTCACTGCTATGCAGATGACACACAGCTGTACATTTCAATGAAACATGGTGAAGCCCCAAAATTGCCCTCCCTGGAAGCCTGTGTTTCAGACATAAGGAAGTGGAAGGCTGCAAATGTTCTGTTTTTACACTCAGACATAACAGAGATGCTTGTTCTAGGTCCCAAGAAACAAAGAGATCTTCTGTTGAATCTGACAATTAATCTTGATGGTTGTACAGTCATCTCAAATGAAACTGTGAAGGACCTCGGTGTTACTCTGGACCCTGATCTCTCTTTTGATTAACATATCAAGACTGTTTCAAGGACAGCTTTTTTCCATCTACAGAAATTTTCTGTCCAAAAATGATGCAAAAAAATTAACCAATGCTTTTGTCACTTCTAGGTTAGACTACTGCAATGCTCTACTTTCCGGCATCCCGGATAAAGCACTAAATAAACTTCAGTTAGTGCTAAACACAGCTGCTAGAATCTTGACTAGAACCAAAAAAATGTATCATACACTGCTCAAAAAAATAAAGGGAACACTTAAACAACACAATGTAACTCCAAGTCAATCACACTTCTGTGAAATCAAACTGTCCACTTAGGAAGCAACACTGATTGACAATATATTTCACAGCTGTTGTGCAAATGGAATAGACAACAGGTGGAAATTATAGGCAATTAGCAAGACACCCCCAATAAAGGAGTGGTTCTGCAGGTGGTGACCACAGACCACTTCTCAGTTCCTATGCTTCCTGGCTGATGTTTTGGTCACTTTTGAATGCTGGCGGTGCTTTCACTCTAGTGGTAGCACGAGACGGAGTCTACAACCCACACAAGTGGCTCATGTAGTGCAGCTCATCCAGGATGGCACATCAATGCGAGCTGTGGCAAGAAGGTTTGCTGTGTCTGTCAGCATAGTGTCCAGAGCATGGAGGCGCTACCAGAAGACAGGCCAGTACATCAGGAGACGTGGAGGAGGCCGTAGGAGGGCAACAACCCAGCAGCAGGACCGCTACCTCCGCCTTTGTGCAAGGAGTAGCAGGAGGAGCACTGACAGAGCCCTGCAAAATGACCTCCAGCAGGCCCCAAATGTGCATGTGTCTGCTCAAACGGTCAGAAACAGACTCCATGAGGGTGGTATGAGGGCCCGACGTCCACAGGTGGGGGTTGTGCTTACAGCCCAACACCGTGCAGGACGTTTGGCATTTGCCAGAGAACACCAAGATTGGCAAATTCGCCACTGGCGCCCTGTGCTCTTCACAGATGAAAGCAGGTTCACACTGAGCACATGTGACAGACGTGACAGAGTCTGGAGACGCCGTGGAGAACGTTCTGCTGCCTGCAACATCCTCCAGCATGACCGGTTTGGCGGTGGGTCAGTCATGGTGTGGGGTGGGATTTCTTTGGGGGGCCGCACAGCCCTCCATGTGCTCGCCAGAGGTAGCCTGACTGCCATTAGGTACCGAGATGAGATCCTCAGACCCCTTGTGAGTCCATATGCTGGTGCAGTTGGGCCTGGGTTCCTCCTAATGCAAGACAATGCTAGACCTCATGTGGCTGGAGTGTGTCAGCAGTTCCTGCAAGAGGAAGGCATTGATGCTATGGACTGGCCCGCCTGTTCCCCAGACTTGAATCCAATTGAGCACATCTGGGACATCATGTCTCGCTCCATCCACCAACGCCACGTTGCACCACAGACTGTCCAGGAGTTGGCGGATGCTTTAGTCCAGGTCTGGGAGGAGATCCCTCAGGAGACCATCTGCCACCTCATCAGGAGCATGCCCAGACGTTGTAGGGAGGTCATACAGGCACGTGGAGGCCACACATACTACTGAACCTCATGTTTTAAGGACATTACATAAAAGTCGGGTCAGCCTGTAGTGTGGTTTTCCACTTTAATTTTGAGCGTGACTTCAAATCCAGACCTCCATGGGTTGATAAATTGGATTTCCATTGATTATTTTTTTACACTGGCTTTCTGTTAAGGCAAGGGCTGATTTCAAGGTTATACTGCTAACTTACAAAGCATTACATGGGCTTGCTCCTACCTATCTTTCAGATTTGGTCCTGCCGTACATACCTACACGTATGCTACGGTCTCAAGACGCATGCCTCCTTACTGTCCCTAGAATTTCTAAGCAAACAGCTGGAGGCAGGGCTTTCTCCTATAGAGCTCCATTTTTATGGAATGGTCTGTCTACCCATGTGAGAGACGCAGACTCGGTCTCAACCTTTAAGTCTTTATTGAAGACTCATCTCTTCAGTAGATCCTATGATTGAGTGTAGTCTGGCCCAGGAGTGTGAAGGTGAACGTAAAGGCACTGGAGCAACGAACCGCCCTTGCTGTCTCTGTCTGGCCGGTTCCCCTCTCTCCACTGGGATTCTCTGCCTCTAACCCTATTACAGGGGCTGAGTCACTGGCTTACTGGTGCTCTTCCATGCGGTCCCTAGGAGGGGTGCGCCACTTGAGTGGGTTGAGTCACTGACGTGATCTTCCTGTCTGGGTTGGCACCCCCCCTTGGGTTGTGCCGTGGCGGAGATCTTTGTGGTCTTTACTCGGCCTTGTCTCAGGATGTTAAGTTGGTGGTTGAAGATATCCCTGTAGTGGTGTGGGGGCTGTGCTTTGGCAAAGTGGGTGGGGTTTTATCCGACCTGTTAGGCCATGTCCGGGGGTATCGTCGGATGGGGCCACATTGTCTCCCGACCCCTCCTGTCTCAGCCTCCAGTATTTATGCTGCAGTTGTTTATGTGTTGGGGGGGCTAGGGTATCTCTCTCTCTCTCTCCCTCTCTCGCTCTCTCGCTCTCTCGATGGGTCCTGAGGTGCTGACCTGTTGCACCCTCGACAACCATTGTGATTAATATTATTTGACCGTGCTGGTCGTTGTTACGTTCCCCAGTTTCTGTGTTGTAGTTTGTATATTTGTGAGTGAGTTTCAGGTAATGGCTTCCTGAAATTCTCCAAGCAGCTGATAGGTCGGCCCCATTGCTGATTGGAGAGCTGACCCCGCCCCCTCGTCAGGATGCAGCTGTCTCCAATTAGCAACCCCACCTAAAACTATATAAGCCAGTGTGCTGTTGTTCAAAGGAGGAGACACAGAGATGATTGCAGGGAGATATTTGCTGAGAGAGGAGGTTGATGATGGCAGAGGGTTATATATATGTTGGTTGTTTCTCAGAAAGAGAATTGGGTATGTACTTAGTTAGTTGTTGCTGAGTAAGCTTATTGTGCTGTGTTTAGTGCTCAGAGTTATCTTTAATGTCCTGGGTTAGTGTTTTCTCAGGTTTTGTTGTGAAGTAGTTTGTACATTTGTGTTATTCTGTTTCATTTGTTCCCAGGGGGGAAGGGGAAGGCACCTAGGGAGTGCTTAGGCAAGAGGCCTGCGGGCATGCATATCCCCGTAGTAATTTATTGTCTATGCACACTAGGAAAGACCTGGGCGGACCATCCCCTGTATTTTGGTTAGTTCACCAGGTGGTGCTAGTTAGGTAAGTAGTGGGTAGGCAGGTAAGGTAGGAGAGGGGGCTTTGATATTTAGTTTCTTTGCTTTGGTTCCGTCCAGCCCCTTTTCCCCAAACTTACCATCCACCTCTGGCCTGCTCGCCTCCCTACCTCTGAGGAAGCACAGTTCCCGCTCAGCCCAGTCAAAACTGTTCGCTGCTCTGGCACCCCAATGGTGGAACAAGCTCCCTCACGACGCCAGGACAGCGGAGTCAATCACCACCTTCCGGAGACACCTGAAACCCCACCTCTTTAAGGAATACCTGGGATAGGATAAAGTAATCCTTCTAACCCCCCCCCTCCCTTAAAAGATTTAGATGCACTATTGTAAAGTGGTTGTTCCACTGGATATCATAAGGTGAATGCACCAATTTGTAAGTCGCTCTGGATAAGAGCGTCTGCTAAATGACTTAAATGTAATGTAAATGTTACCGCGTGAAGGAATAAATTCCCTGTTAACGGTATTCCCTGCCTATTTGTCATCCTTGCTCACACCTACACTTTCATACCTCTTTCACACCACGGAGAGTTAAGTTGTAGCAGGGTGTTGCGTTCCCTCTTCTAGAGGCGTGCGTAACAGTCGTCTATGAATATTTGAACATCTTGGCCATGTCCTGTTATAATCTCCACCCGGCACAGCCAGAAGAGGACTGGCCACCCCTCATAGCATGGTTCCTCTCTAGGTTTCTTCCTAGGTTCTGGCCTTTCTAGGGAGTTTTTCCTAGCCACCGTGCTTCTACACCTGCATTGCTTGCTGTTTGGAGTTTTAGGCTGGGTTTCTGTACAGCACTTTGTGACAATAGCTGATGTAAGAAGGGCTATATAAATACAATTTGATTTG
The DNA here is from genome assembly GCF_901001165.1 of Salmo trutta. Lineage (NCBI taxonomy): Eukaryota > Metazoa > Chordata > Actinopteri > Salmoniformes > Salmonidae > Salmo > Salmo trutta. The sequence goes on along the minus strand of NC_042978.1, from coordinate 32,190,990 downwards.
AAATTTGATTCTGCTACCCAAGAATAGTAAAGCCCCCTTTACTGGCTCAAATATCCGACCAATCAGCCTGTTACCAACCCATAGTAAACTTCTGGAAAAAATTGTGTTTGACCAGATACAATGCTATTTTACAGTAAACAAAATGACAACAGAATATCAGCAGTCACGACTACTGCCGAGGGCGGTTCCTCTCCCTGTTCGGGGGGCGGTCGTCGTCACCGGCCTACTAGCTGCCATCGATCCCTTTTTCGTTTTTATGTTAGTTATGTCTTTATGAGTTACACCTGTTTCCCATTAGTAATTCGTTTTATTTAAGCCCACCTCTCCACCTGTTCTGTGTGCGGGCTTGTTACGTGTCGTCACTTTGTATGTTTTGTGGTACATGTATTTTGGACTTCAGGGTCATTGTTTCGCCCTGTTGTGTTTGGACATATTTCCTCGGTTTTCAGTACTTATTAAATTACATATTGTACCAAACATTTTCCTGCTTCCTACGCCTGACTCCACACCCACGAAGCCCAAAGTGTTACAAGCATGCTTATAGGGAAGGACACTCAACAAGCACAGCACTTACACAAATGACTGACGATTGGCTGAGAGAAATTGATGATAAAATGATTGTGGGGGCTGTCTTGTTAGACTTCAGTGCAGCTTTAGAAATGATCGATCATGGTCTACTGCTGGAAAACATGCGTGTTATGGCTTTACACCCCCTGCTTTAATGTGGATAAAGAGCTACTTGTCTAACAGAACACAGAGGGTGTTCTTTAATGGAAGCCTATCAAATACAATCCAGTTAGAATCAGGAATTCCCCAGGGTAGCTGTTTATGCCCCTTGCTTTTTTCAAGTTTTACTAACGACACGCCACTGACTTTGAGTAAAGATAGAGTTTCTATGTATGCGGATGACTCAACACTATACACGTCAGCTACTACAGCAACTGAAATGACTGCAACACTCGAGCTGCAGTTAGTTTCAGAGTGGGTGGCAAGGAATAAGTTAACCCTAAATATTTCTAAAACCAAAAGCATTGTATTTGGAACAAAACACTCACTAAACTCTAAACCTCAACTAAATCTTGTAATAAATGATGTGGAAATTGAGCAAGTTGAGATGACTAAACTGCTTGGGGTAACACTATCATGGTCAGAACATATTGATGCAGTAGTAGCTAAGATGGTGAGAAGTCTGTCTATAATAAACAACACTATCAACAAGGAAGGTCCTACAGGACCTAGTTTTGTCACACCTGGACTACTGTTCAGTCGTGTGGTCAGGTGCCACAAAAAAGGACTTAGGGAAATTGCAATTAGCTCAGAACAGGGCAGCACGGCTGGCCCTTGGATGTACACAGAGAGCTAATATTAATAATATGCATGTCAATCTCTCCTGGCTTATAGTAGAGGAAATATTGACGACATCATTACTTTTTTTATTTATGATTGGTTTTGACATGTAGAATGTACAGAGCTGTCTGTCTAAACTACTGGCACACAGCTCGGTCGCCCATTCATACCCCACAAGATGCAACAAGAGGTCTCTTCACAGTCCCCAAGTCCAGAACAGACTACGGGAGGCACACAGTACTACATAGAGCCATGACTACTCTATTCCACATCAAGTAACTGACGCAAACAGTAAAATTAGATTTAAAAAACAGATTAAAAAAACACCTTATTGAACAGCGGGGACTGTGAAGCAACACAAACATTGGCACAGACACACACACACACACACACACACACACACACACACACACACACACACACACACGATAACATACGCACTATACATACACATGGATTTAGTAATGTAGACATGTGGTAGTGGTGGAGTAGGGGCCTGAGGGCACACAGTGTGCTGTGAAATCTGTGAATGTATTGTAATGTTTTAAAATTGTATAAACTGACTTAATTTTGCTGGACCCCAGGAAGAGTAGCTGCTGCTTTGGCAGCAGCTAATGGGATCCATAATAAATACAAATACAAATGCTGCAGAAATGTTTTGGTTTGTGCCTCAACACAATCCTGTCTCGGAGTTCTACAGACAATTCCTCCGACCTCATGGCTTGGTTTTCGCTCTGACAACTGTGGGACCTTATATAGACAGGTGTGTGCCTTTCCAAATCATGTCCAATCAATTGAATTTACCACAGGTGGACTCCCATCAAGTTGTACAAACATCTCAAGGATGACCAATGGAAACAGGATGCACCTGAGCTCAATTTGGAGTATCATATCAAAGTGTCTGAATGCTTATGAAAATAAGATTTTTTCTGTTTTTTAAAAACCTGTTTTCACTTTGTCATTATGGGGTATTGTGTGTAGATTGCTGAGTGTGTTTTATTTATTTTATCAATTTTAGAATAAGGCTGTAACATATCAACATGTAGAAAAAGTCAAGCGGTCTGAATACTTTCCGAAGCCACTGTATAAGGGCAGTTTTTTACAGTAAGCTCTGCCATCTCGATAGACTGCCTACTATTTACAAGATTCTGTATTTTCACGCAAAAAGTGTTGTATCTGTCACAATTTTATCTCTCTGAGTCTGCCTCAATACTGTATAATACCTTGTTAAAGCCACTCGGGTGTGAAATAGTGTTTGGAAATAAATGATACCGACCAGGAAGCGAGGAGAGGGGGAATATCGCCATGTCAAACTGACAGACAAGCGGTGAAAATGTAACAAGAGCTATCATGTTAAGGAAAATCGTATTAAATAAGGACTTACGACCATCGGTGCATCTCCGGCCCTGGTATTGACAAGTCGCTGGTGGGGGCCATTTTTCATTGTCTCACCAAGACCATGCATTATGGGAGATCAATCTCTCATCTCTATCCCTGCATCAGATAGGCACCTGGTCGCCTGTCGGTGTAGAGTGGCTGGGTGATGCTGCTTTTATTATGCCTGGTGGAGATTCAGTCAAAGTTTAAGACATTGTGGAGTGGATGAATGGTACCTGGCTGTCTCAGTTGTGGTTTCCTTGGAGTGAGTGCCTGTAGTGTGTGTTGATCCTCAGGGACTCTGTCCAAGCCGAGACCAGTCCAGTTGATCTCCAACAACGTTGCTCCATGGATCTACAGTATCCTAAATTAGTACAAGCATACTCAGAAGCAGATAATATCTACAGATGAGATTTACAACTTGCATTACTAGTCAATTGTCTATTTTAATATAACAAATCATTGCCAGTGCCAAGCCATATGATAAGAGTTAAGAAATGAAGAAAATAAAGACCAAAATCAAGATTCAGACTTAGCCATGTGTTGGCCTCTTTCATTCTGAACCTTTCTGAACCATGAGAAAATACACCAACCACAGCACAGTCCTAACCAGTCTGTCCCTTCTCTCTATGCTGACATAACCAGCACAACACACAACCCTACCAAAAAAAAGTATTCATTTGTCTTTTGGTCTGTGGGAGTAAGAGGATAGAAGCAGCTCGGCTAAAAATAATTACGACATAAATTCATATATCATAGGTGTTACATTGAGAACATGTATTTCTTTATATGCTCTTAAAATGATTACCCCATTTGTTTCAATTTTCGCCTAAAATGAATGTAATAGAATATAACACAATAGATGGGGTAAAAGATAATACAAAGAAAAAAGCAACGATTCTATTGTATTTTTTTGTACCATCATCTTTGAAATGCAAGAGAAAGGTCATAATGTATTATTCCAGCCCAGGTGCAATTTAGATTTGGGCCACTAGATGGCATCAGTGTATGTGCAAAGATTTTTGACTGATCCTTTGAACCATTGTACTTCTGTTCAAAATGTTATATCAAGACTGTCCAAATGTGCCTAATTTGTTAACAACTTTTCATGTTCAAAATTGTGCACTCTCCTCAAACAATAGACTGGTATTCTTTCACTGTAGTAGCTACTGTAAATTGGACAGTGCAGTTAGATTAACAAGAATGTAAGCTTTCTGTCAATATCAGATATGTCTATGTCCTGGGAAACGTTCTTGTTACTTACAGTGAGGGAAAAAAGTATTTGATCCCCTGCTGATTTTCTACGTTTGCCCACTGACAAAGAAATGATCAGTCTATAATTTTAATGGTAGGTTTATTTGAACAGTGAGAGACAGAATAGCACCAAAAAATGCAGAGATGCATGTCAAAAATGCATTTTAATGAGGGAAATAAGTATTTGACCCCTCTGCAAAACATGACTTAGTACTTGGTGGCAAAACCCTTGTTGGCAATCACAGAGGTCAGACGTTTCTTGTAGTTGGCCACCAGGTTTGCACACATCTCAGGAGGGGTTTTGTCCCACTCCTCTTTGCAGATCTTCTCCAAGTCATTAAGGTTTCGAGGCTGACGTTTGGCAACTCGAACCTTCAGCTCCCTCCACAGATTTTCTATGGGATTAAGGTCTGGAGACTGGCTAGGGCAGTCCAGGACCTTAATGTGCTTCTTCTTGAGCCACTCCTTTGTTGCCTTGGCCGTGTGTTTTGGGTCATTGTCATGCTGGAATACCCATCCACGACCCATTTTCAATTCCCTGGCTGAGGGAAGGAGGTTCTCACCCAAGATTTGACGGTACATGGCCCCTTCCATCGTCCCTTTGATGCGGTGAAGTTGTCCTGTCCCCTTAGCAGAAAAACATCCCCAAAGCATACTGTTTCCACCTCCATGTTTGACGGTGGGGATGGTTTTCTTGGGGTCATAGGCAACATTCCTCCTCCTCCAAACACGGCGAGTTGAGTTGATGCCAAAGAGCTCCATTTTGGTCTCATCTGACCACAACACTTTCATCCAGTTGTCCTCTGAATCATTCAGATGTTCATTGGCAAACTTCAGACGGACATGTATATGTGCTTTCTTGAGCAGGGGGGCCTTGCGGGCGCTGCAGGATTTCAGTCCTTCACGGCGTAGTGTGTTACCAATTGTTTATTTGGTGACTATGGTCCCAGCTGCTTTGAGATCATTGACAAAATCCTCCTGTGTAGTTCTGGGCTGATTCCTCACCATTTTCATGATCATTGCAACTCCAAGAGGTGAGATCTTGCATGGAGCCCCAGGCCGAGGGAGATTGACAGTTCTTTTGTGTTTCTTCCATTAATCGCACCAACTGTTGTCACCTTCTCATCAAGATGCTTGGCGATGGTCTTGTAGCCCATTCCAGCCTTGTGTAGGTCTACAATCTTTTCCCTGAAATCCTTGGAAAGCTCTTTGGTCCTGGCCATGGTGGAGAGTTTGGAATCTGATTGATTGATTGCTTCTGTGGACAGGTGTCTTTTATATAGGTAACAAGCTGAGATTAGGAGCACTCCCTTTAAGAGTGTGCTCCTAATCTCAGCTCGTTACCTGTATAAAAGACACCTGGGAGCCAGAAATCTTTCTGATTGTGCACTCTCCTCAAACAATTTTCAGGATTTTTTTTGTTGTTATTCTGTCTCTCACTGTTCAAATAAACCTACCATTAAAATGATATACTGATCAATTCTTTGTCAGTGGGCAAACATACAAAATCAGCAGGGGATCAAATACTTTTTTCCCTCACTGTGAAACCTCATGCTAATTGCATTAGCCTACGTTAGCTCAACATCCCGTGGAAGGGTCACGGATCCGGGTTGTTCATTTTACAAGTCCACAGTTAACCTGGAGTGAGGATGAGTGATAAAGGGACGGATAGAGGGATGAAGGAGGGAAGGCAGGCTGACTTAAAACGTATGCAGGCAATGTGGCCTGAGGGAAGAAGAGAGAGAGAGAAAGAGCAAGAGAGAGAGATGGTAGACCGAATGGTTTGGGGCACAGCCAGGATACATGGCTGTGCTTTGTGCCACTATTTCCCCATTGATACCTTTATCTGTTGAGCTTGTGTGAAATATATAATTCAGAAGTACTACAAGTAACTGGATTTACCAAAACAAACTGAGAATTGAATGTACACTGCCATTCAAAAGTTTTGGGTCACTTAGAAATGTCCTTGTTTTTGAAAGAAAAGCAAATTTTTTGTCCATTAAAATAACATCAAATTGATCAGAAATACAGTGTAGACATTGTTAATGTTGTAAATGACTATTGTAGCTGGAAAGTCTCAACGTCAACAGTGAAGAGGCGACTCCCGGGATGCTGGCCTTCTAGGCAGAGTTCCTTTGTCCAGTGTCTGTGTTCTTTGCCCATCTTAATCTTTTCTTTGTATTGGCCAGCCTGAGATGTGGCTTTTTCTTTGCAACTCTGCCTAAAAGGCCAGCATCCCGGAGTCGCCTCTTCACTGTTGACGTTGAGACTGGTGTTTTGCGGGTACTATTTAATGAAGCTGCCAGTTGAGGACTTGTGAGGTGTCTGTTTCTCAAGCTAGACACTCTAATGTACTTGTCCTCTTGCTCAGTTGTGTACCGGGGCCTCCCATTCCTCTTTATATTCTGGTTAGAGCCAGTTTGTGCTGTTCTGTGACGGGAGTAGTACGCAGCGTTGTAGGAAATCTTCAGTTTCTTGGCAATTTCTCGCATGGAATATCCTTCATTTCTCAGAACAAGAATAGACTGACAAGTTTCAGAAGGAAGTGCTTTGTTTCTGGCCATTTTGAGGCTGTAATCGAACCCACAAATGCTGATGCCCCAGATACTCAACTAGTCTAAAGAAGGGCAGTTTTATTGCTTCTTTAATCAGAACAACAGTTTTCAGCTGTGCTAACATAATTGCAAAAGGGTTTTCTAATTTAAATTATAAACTTGGATTAGCTAACACAATGTGCCATTGGAACACAGGAGTGAATGTTGCTGATAATGAACCTCTGTACACCTATGTAGATATTCCATTACAAATCTGCCGTTTCCAGCTACAATAGTCATTTACAACATCAACAATGTCTACACTGTATTTCTGATCAATTTGATGTTATTTTAATAGACAAAAAATGTGCTTTTCTTTCAAAAACAAGGACATTTCTAAGTGACCCCAAACTTTTGAATGGTAGTGTATATCTTCATCCCTTTTTGTTTGCTCATCCAGAGTTAGATGTTAAGGTCTTGCTTTTGGCCCTGTTGCTCCACTATAACTTATAGGAGGGTACTATAATTATGTTATTATAACCTGTTTCCACAGACAATGATAGTTTAAAAAAACGCATTGCAATACCAGCTCCCCTCCATGCAAATGTGAACACAACATGCTTCTTGATTCCATCTGAAACATAAACAAACTACTACCCTAATCCGTCTCCACCAGTGAGCGCCACAACCCAGCTATTCCCCAGAGGGCCTGCCCTGAATGTGTCCCAAATAGCAGCATATTCACTATTTACTGCATTACTTTTGACCAGGGCTCTGGTCCAAAGTAGTGCACTATAGAGTGAATAAGGAGCCATTTGGGAAGCAGCCCCCGACTACACTACAGACCCCAGTGGTATACACCTTATAGCCCCACAGGGAGTTAGCCATGGGGCTTTGGCTTGGCCTGTTGATTGCACTTTGGCCGATCATTTCCTTGAACCGCTCCAGAATGTCACATTTGAGGAGGTTTCTGTTCGTCTCGCCAGAGCATACAAAGCTAGCTTTCACTCAGCGCTCTATTAAGAACCCCAAGTCAAAACACGATCAAAGAGAAACGATCATGTCACTCTCCCTCACTTCACGGTTAGAATGTCATCATTAATCTTTGTATCATTGTAGAGGAAAAAACATAATTTTCCCGTTGTGTTTAGACTGCATGGCCCGCCCAGCCTACCATATGTAACTAATAATGACTAAAACATATAGCCTCTCTAAAGCAATTACCTATTCATGTGGCATACACTACACTTAAGCAGTAAGGCCTAGGATGTGTGGTATATGGCCAATATACCAAGGTTAAGGGCTGTTCTTCGCATGACGCAACGCACAGTGCCTTCAAAATGTATTCATACCTCATGACTTATTTCATATACCACAAACCCCAGAGGTGCCTTATTGCTATTATAAACTGGTTACCAACGTAATTAGAAGAGTAAAAAGTAATGTTTGGTCATACCCGTGGTATACAGTCTGATATGAACAGCAATGTTTTTCTGCATTAACCAAAGCCAATCCAGAGACAACCTCTTCCATATCTCTAGACTAGCTACATGTGATCTATTACACTTTGTAAAGAAAGCATTCTATTTTTATTGATGAACATCATCTTCCATCATTCTTTGAAAAGCCTTATCTTCTAAAACAACAAAACCATGAAGAGTTTTGTTCACCATAATAGCTGACAATAAAAGCAACCCCAGCCTGCCCTTTCTGAGCCTCATCTGAGTTGGTTGGTTTGTAAAGATTAAGATGTTTGACAAGCTAGCCTGCAGCTTGCCTGCCCTGACCGACGAGGCAAGGGAGGCGGTTTCTGTCAACAAATAAACATCAGTCTGGACGGTGTTGTCCCAGTGCTCTGGCCTGCACACAGTCAACTACAGGAGCGCATCAATCACAGCTGGGCTGAGCTGGGTCTGGAGCCTAGAGCTGGGTCTGGAGGGGGGGCTGAGACTGGGGGCTGAGGCTGGGGCTAGAGGTGGGGCTGGAAGTTAGGCTTTGGCTGGGGGATGGGGCTGGGGGTTGAGCTGGGGGCTGGAGGGAGGGTTGAGGCTGAGGGCTGAGGCTGGGGCTGGAGGTGGGGCTGGAAGTTGGGCTTTGGCTTGGGGATGAGGCTGGGGCTGGTGGTTGAGCTGGGGGCTGGAGGGGGGCTGAGTCTGGGAGCTAGGAGCTGGAGGTGGGGCTGGGGCCTGGAGGTGGGGCTGGGAGCTGGGGTCTGGAGGTGAGGCTGGGGCTTGGGGCTGGAAGTAGGGCTGGAGCTGGCGTCTGGAGGTTTGGCTGGCATCTGGAGGTGAGGCTGGGGGCTGAAGGTAGAGCTGGGGACTGGAGGTGGGGCTGGGGGCTGGACGTGGGGCTGGGGGCTGGAGGTGGGGCTGGGGGCTGGAGGTGGGGGCTGGAGGTGGGGCTGGGGGCTGGATGTGGGGCTGGGGGCTGGATGTGGGGCTGGGGGCTGGAGGTGGGGCTGGGGGCTGGACGTGGGGCTGGGGGCTGGACGTGGGGCTGGGGGCTGGAGGTGGGGCTGGGGGCTGGATGTGGGGCTGGGGGCTGGAGGTGGGGCTGGGGGCTGGATGTGGGGCTGGGGGCTGGACGTGGGGCTGGGGGCTGGATGTGGGGCTGGGGGCTGGGGGCTGGACGTGGGGCTGGGGGCTGGACGTGGGGCTGGGGGCTGGATGTGGGGCTGGGGGCTGGATGTGGGGCTGGGGGCTGGAGGCGGGGCTGGGGGCTGGATGTGGGGCTGGGGGCTGGACGTGGGGCTGGGGGCTGGACGTGGGGCTGGGGCCTCCCCAAGGCAGAGCACAGGAAAACAGCGTGACCCTGACCGACGAGGCAAGGGAGGCGGTTTCTGTCAACAAATAAACATCAGTCTGGACGGTGTTGTCCCAGTGCTCTGGCCTGCACACAGTCAACTACAGGAGCGCATCAATCACAGCTGGGCTGAGCTGGGTCTGGAGCCTAGAGCTGGGTCTGGAGGGGGGGCTGAGACTGGGGGCTGAGGCTGGGGCTAGAGGTGGGGCTGGAAGTTAGGCTTTGGCTGGGGGATGGGGCTGGGGGTTGAGCTGGGGGCTGGAGGGAGGGTTGAGGCTGAGGGCTGAGGCTGGGGCTGGAGGTGGGGCTGGAAGTTGGGCTTTGGCTTGGGGATGAGGCTGGGGCTGGTGGTTGAGCTGGGGGCTGGAGGGGGGCTGAGTCTGGGAGCTAGGAGCTGGAGGTGGGGCTGGGGCCTGGAGGTGGGGCTGGGAGCTGGGGTCTGGAGGTGAGGCTGGGGCTTGGGGCTGGAAGTAGGGCTGGAGCTGGCGTCTGGAGGTTTGGCTGGCATCTGGAGGTGAGGCTGGGGGCTGAAGGTAGAGCTGGGGACTGGAGGTGGGGCTGGGGGCTGGACGTGGGGCTGGGGGCTGGATGTGGGGCTGGGGGCTGGAGGTGGGGCTGGGGGCTGGATGTGGGGCTGGGGGCTGGATGTGGGGCTGGGGGCTGGAGGTGGGGCTGGGGGCTGGACGTGGGGCTGGGGGCTGGAGGTGGGGCTGGGGGCTGGAGGTGGGGCTGGGGGCTGGATGTGGGGCTGGGGGCTGGAGGTGGGGCTGGGGGCTGGATGTGGGGCTGGGGGCTGGACGTGGGGCTGGGGGCTGGATGTGGGGCTGGGGGCTGGGGGCTGGACGTGGGGCTGGGGGCTGGACGTGGGGCTGGGGGCTGGAGGTGGGGCTGGGGGCTGGATGTGGGGCTGGGGGCTGGATGTGGGGCTGGGGGCTGGAGGCGGGGCTGGGGGCTGGATGTGGGGCTGGGGGCTGGACGTGGGGCTGGGGGCTGGACGTGGGGCTGGGGCCTCCCCAAGGCAGAGCACAGGAAAACAGCGTGACCCTGACCGACGAGGCAAGGGAGGCGGTTTCTGTCAACAAATAAACATCAGTCTGGACGGTGTTGTCCCAGTGCTCTGGCCTGCACACAGTCAACTACAGGAGCGCATCAATCACAGCTGGGCTGAGCTGGGTCTGGAGCCTAGAGCTGGGTCTGGAGGGGGGGCTGAGACTGGGGGCTGAGGCTGGGGCTAGAGGTGGGGCTGGAAGTTAGGCTTTGGCTGGGGGATGGGGCTGGGGGTTGAGCTGGGGGCTGGAGGGAGGGTTGAGGCTGAGGGCTGAGGCTGGGGCTGGAGGTGGGGCTGGAAGTTGGGCTTTGGCTTGGGGATGAGGCTGGGGCTGGTGGTTGAGCTGGGGGCTGGAGGGGGGCTGAGTCTGGGAGCTAGGAGCTGGAGCTGGAGCTCTGTCAAGTTGTTTGTTGATCATTGCTAGACAGACATTTTCAAGTATTGCCATAGATTTTCAAGCCGATTTAAGTCTAAACTATAACTAGGCCACTCAGGAATATTAAATGCTGTCTTGGTTAACAACTCCAGTGTATATTTGGCCTTGTGTCATAGGTTATTGTCCTGCTGAAAGGTACATTTGTCTCCTAGTCTGTTGGAAAGCAGACTGAACCAGGTTTTCGTCTAGGATTTTGCCTGTGTTTAGCTCTATTCCATTTATTTTTATCCCCAAAAAAACCCTAGTCCCTGGCAATGACAAGCATACCCATAACATGATGCAGCCATCACCATGCTTGGAAATATGAGTGCTACTCACTGATATGTTGTGTTGGATTTGCCCCAAACACAACACTTTGTATTTAGGATATGAAGGTAATTTCTTTGCCGCATTTTTTGCAGTTTTACTTTAGTGCCTTATTGCAAACAGGATGCATGTTTTGGAATATTTTTATTATGTACAGGCTTCCTTCTTTTCACTCTGTCATTTAGAGTAACTACAATGTTGTTGCTCCATCCTCTGTTTTCTCCTATCACAGCCATTAAGCTCTGTAAAGGTTTCCTTCCTCTCTGGCAATGTGGTTAGGAAGGACGCCTGTATCTAAGCAAATTTTTACTGTTGAACTTATTTCGGCTTGCCATAACAAAGGGGTTCAATACTTATTGACTCAAGACATTTCAGCTTTTCACTTTCAATGAATTTGTAAACACATTCTAAAAACATAATTCCACTTTCACATTATGAGGTATTTTGTGTAGTCCAGTGACACAAAATCTTAATTTAATCCATTTTAAATTCAGGCTGTAACGCAACAAAATGTGGAAAAGGTCAAGGGGTGTGAATACTTACTGAAGGCACTCTAATGTACCCTGAACTCAGGGATGTGAGAGAACAATTCTACTTTGATCAGCTTGATATGATGAAAAGTATACTCGCATACCTCATCCATTGTTAATTAAAATGATAAAAATTCATTCATACAGGAAAATGAAAATATGAATCCACTGTGTTTTCGGTAGCCTACTATGAGTCCTTTTCATTATTAAGTACTAATAAGTCATGCTTATTCATGAATGCATACATCTGTTCATATTCAGTGACTTAGTAATTGTTTTCAAATGCTATATCTAATATGTATTTGATTCTGAACTTATCTCTCTCCTTCCTCCCTCCAGATGTCGAACTTGATTTGAAAAGAAAAGTAGGGATGGGGGGATTGGTGGAGTGTGTGTGTGTGTGTGTGTATTTATGTGTATTTGTGCGTGTGTTTGTGTGTGTAGCGGCAGCAGCAGCAGCTGTAGAAGACGAAGGGGACATCAAAAACTGAACAAATGAAAGGTATTGTTATTTCATTCTGTAATCATATATTGGACAGTTAATAGCAAATGTGAAATTACATCATGATGTATTTCCAAATGAGGGAAATGTATTTTTCCCCTGAATTCTTATCTTCTTTATTTGTTAAAATAGAATTATGCGAAAGTAAACACTCAGCAAATGAAACAAAAGAAATCCTGATGTGCAACCTTGAGAGCTTTCAAAGAATGTTAACCTATTTTTACTGTATTTGCCGTTTTGAGATAAAGTTAAAGCTATTGAGGGTTGTGGTGGAAGACATTGTCACCTGAAGATCTTGGCCTGATGTTTTTCTGTTGTTCCCTGTATTTGGGGTGGAGGAAAGATCAACTGATCACCTCTCTGGGTTATACTGCCCCCTGGCAGACAGTCTGTGCAGATGGCCACTGACAGTAGCTTACATTACTACTGCATTAAAAGTCTAAAGAAAAACGCCATTTAAAGTAATATAGAATAACATATATTGCTAATAATGTATTATCAGGATTTGAAACAACAGACCTTCAATTTCTTTCACATTATGTAGCGTGAGTATTCTGGTCATTGATCTCTCTCTGGGACTTCATGTTAGCAGTTGCAGCTGAGGAAAATGTTTAATAACGCAAGCAAATTAATCTGTGCAAACTGCACAAACAGCAAAGCTCTATCAAATTGCTAAATATTCAGTTCTCAGAATAACGCAGTGTGAGCAAATTAAAGAGCTGATCTCAGCTACTGCTGCACTGAATTGACATCTGACTGTCATTGATTGATTGATATCTCTTTGTCACAACTGTAAGTAGTCCTACCCAGACAGACTGAGGGAAAACTTCCCTTACAAACGTGAGGCCGAGGATGATTTGACGCACCATATAAAATAAAGACCGCCTTTATGGTAACAAAAAAAAAACGTTTGGTTTATTTTCATGAATGCACTAGAATTGACATATTTTTCTAAAAGTAAAACATGTCATATTTTATATGAAATAGTTATTATGTTATGGATAATTATTACCATGAAGTAAATGTTTTCTATAACCAAATAAATAAGCAAAATGACACACAATCCATATCCCTATGTTTTCTTTATACATTAAGCTACGGTCTCGTGAGTAATGACCTACAAATGCTTTTTACTGATTAAAGTTCTAAAATGGAAACTGGTTATAAGGATACATAATTAGTAACGGATTCTTCCCTCCAATCTCCCCTAGTATTAACATCGGCCATACAAACCACTTCATGTAATTGATATTGTGAAAGAATATCATAAAATCTACCTAAATCAAATAAAAATTGTTAATTGGCAGAGTTATTACATTCCGGAGTCTATCATTAAGAATTATACTCAATGACACCTCCCTTTCTCATCATTCCTTTCTGAGGCCGGTAATTGAATTTGTAATAGAAAACGCAGTTTTTGAAATGACCTTTTTCCAATAATGGTTCTTTAATTGAAAATTAAAAAAATATATATATCATTGGATATCATTTAATTAAACTAAGCAATATAGGACAGTCCGACTTTGAAGCTATATGCAGGTCTTACAATCAGATCTTTTCAGAGAAAAGAACATCTCAACACCATTGACACTAGACATTTTCAGTTACGTTATGTGACACTGACAACCGTGACATAAAACAATTCTATATGAGGCTATACATTAGCATTATTAGTGATAATAATCATTATTACAATCATAATAATGTTTAAAATGATAAGAGGAGAAATAACTTAGTCCATACTTAGACAAATTCACAAACATATGCATTGAGCATGCAGTTTCAGCCTCTTACAAGTACCAATAGCCACGTCCTAGCCATAAGTTGACAATAGTCTGTTGCCCTTGTCGCTGTACTGTGAGCTACTGTATCAATGACAGCACAGACCTTCCCAGGAATCTTAATCAATCACCACACAAATAGCTACAGTATGACCAGGAAAGGTTTAGGTGTCACCTCAAGTTCAATCCATGGACATAATTGTCTCAAACACAAAAACGCCTGATAAAAACAGCAGTGTCACTTCAGGACCTTCCCTTACCCCAAAAACAACAAATATTTTTAAAATTGCCTCCCATAGCATTGATACAACAAGGACAGATACAGATTTACATATGGAGTTACAGCCAACAGAAATACAACACTGTAAAACAAATGAAGCCAACATATTCCACATCATGTAGTACCACAACAACAGCATTAGTTGTGGGTTTCCTGTTGCTGACAGAAATCAGAAAACCAATATTTAAAGAGAATAATAAGACAAGAGGGTCCCTGTCATGAGGGTCTCATCAACCACAACAAGATCTGACAAACACCTTTTACATTTAATTAATTGGTTGTTGCAGCCGCAGCCCCAGATTTAGACCTATCTATCTCCCCATTTGGCATCATTTGTAACACAATAATTCCTGATGTCCGCTTCCTCTTCTACAGGTGCTGCTGCTGCCGCTTCACACACACAAACACACACGCACAAACACACATAAATACATACACACACACACTCCACCAATCCCCCCCACCCTGATCTCGATATAGTGCACTACTTTTGACCAGGGCCCATGAGTACTATATATGGGATAGGGTGTCATTTGAGACACATGCCATGACTGGAGGCAGTTGAGTCTTTACAGGAGCCATCATTTAGCCCTAATATGGTGGATGAGTTTCAGGAGTGGTCAATTGAGGGAGACTGACTTTTACAGCTGCCTTCCCTCTCTAGAATCAGTGTTTTATACTGTACTGCCTTTGGTACTGCTTCTGGACCTTTCACTTTCACTTGAAGACTCAGGGCCAGTTTCCCAGATGCAGGTTAAACCCTAGTCCGGATCTCAAAAGCACGTTCATCTCCTGGGGACAGGCTACTGAATCATATTTGAGAATTTCCCAGGTCAGTTCAGAATGGACTAGACATTATAACACTACATATATTTAATTCTGTCCTGGAACAAGCTCTTACTCATTTTATTAGCTTATTCTGGTCACACTCTTGGGACATAAAAGGGAAACATTTAATGTGACATTTTACTGCACAAAGCATCATTTAGCAGATGCTCTTATCCAGATCGATATACAGTAGTGAGTGCATATCTTTTTTGCACTGGTCCCTCATGGGAATCAAACCCACAACCCTGGCGTTGCAAGGGCCATGCTCTACCAACTGAGACACGCGGGACTTATAGTCCCACATCATCCAGTAGCGTATTCACACCATAATGAAATCAGCTTAATAAAGGGGGCCAACTTTGGTCCCCAAGCTCAACTCTAAGAGGTATAGATATGTGACAGTACTAACAGGGACTAATAACTAGAGGAAATACACTCTGGACTACAGATCCCAGATCCGAGGCGAGAGTTGTTTGTTTCGGGAATAGGCATTGTATATACTATACTGTATCATCCCTCTAAACATGGGATGTATTTACATGCAATCTGACAAGACTTGTTCTATTCTTACCTTCTGTGGCTGTTGGGGGAGGTGAGGGAGGAGGGAGGATGCTGGTGGTTGATCACCTGCCTGAAGAAGTAGCATCTGACATGGCCTTCCTCTCCTTTCCTCACTCCTTCCTCTCGTCCTCTCTTCCTCCCTCTCATCCTCCATCTCCTCCTCCTCGACGAGGAACCACGCAGCCATCTGCCTGAGCTCTGCCACTACCCCTTCCTCCCTCCTTCCTTTCCTAATGACCGGTTGCAACACACTGACAACAAGGCAACAAGCTAATTAGAAGATTTACTGTCCTTACTACATATGCAAGACAAGTGTTGAGACTGGAGCTGGACAGAGATTTCTATTTGGGGGATCTGGTTCAGTGGCTCTGTCTTATGATGTGATTTACCCTGCAATTAAAAGGAAATGTAACATTTACAAACTGTACGGTTGTTTTCCTTCCTGTCTCAGCGTGACGCTGACTAAGGCCGGCACCTGACAGACAGCTGGAATGGCTGCGGGCCACCGGACTACTGAGGGCTGTAAGGAGAAGATACATCCACTGACCCCTGGTCTCCACAGCCTCTGGCTGGAACCTAAAGTGAGATACTAGTTCACCAGAATGAATGGGGATGGATGCCAGACAATCCATAGACCCTAATGTTCAGATGGTAACACAAGGCCTCAACATGCACCGTGACTATTTACAGCCTTGTAACTCTAGTGCACAGAACACAACTAAGACATTTCTATGATCTGTGTCAAATCAAATCAAATGTTATTTGTCACATGCTTCGTAAACAACAGGTGTGGATTAACAGTGAAATGTTTACTTATGGGCCCTTCCCGACAATGCAGAGAAAGAAAATCGAGAAATAATAGAAAAGTAAAACACGTAATAATAGATGCACAATGAGTAACGATAACTTGGCTTCATACAAGGGGTAGCAGTACCAAGATGTTGTGCAGGGGTACAAGGCCGTTGAGGTAAATATGCAGATATAACTAGGAATAAGTGACAGATAAAAAACAGTAGCAGCAGAGTATGTAATGAGTCAAAAAAGTTAGTGAAAAAAGGGTCAATGCAATGGTCGGCATAGCTATTTGGTTAACTATTTAACTAACTATTTACCAGTCTTATGGCTTGGGAGTGAAAGCTGTTCAGGGTCCTGTTGGTTCCACACTTGGTGCATTGGTACCGCTTGCCGTCCGGTAGCAGAGAGAACAGTCTATGATTTGGGTGTCTGGAGTCTTCGACAATTTTCTAATTTAATCAAATAAAACTTTATTTGTCACATGTGCCAAATACAACAAGTGTGGTCCTTACTGGAAAATGCTTACTTACAAGCCCTTAACCAGCAGTGCAGTTCAAGAAGAGGGAAGAAAATATTTCCCAAATAAACTAAAGTAAAACATTTAAAATAATAAAAAGTAACACAATAAAGAGGCTACATACATGGGGTACTGGTACCGAGTCAGTATGCAGGGGTACAGGTTAGTTGAGGTAATTTGCAGATGTAGGTAGGGGTGAAGTGACTATGCATAGATAATAAACAGAGAGCAGCAGCATTGTACAAAACAATCGGAGGGTGGGGGTCAATGTAACAGTCCTGTGGCCATTTGATTAATTGTTCAGCAGTCTTATGGCTTGGGGGTAGAAGCTGTTAAGGAGCCTTTTGGTCCAAGTCTTGGCGCTCTGGTACCTCTTGCCGTGCGGTAGCAGAGAAAAGAGTCTATGACTTGGGTGACTGGAGTCTGACAATTTTATGGGCTTTCCTCTGACACTAGCTATTATATAGGTCCTGGATTGCAGGAAGCTTGGACCCAGTTATGTACTGGCCCGTACAAACTACCCTTTGTAGCGCTTTACGGTCAGATGCCGAGGAGTTGCCATACCAGGCGGTGATGCAACCGGTCAGGATGCTCTCGATGGTGCAGCTGTAATCTTGGGACCCATGCGAAATATTTTCAGTCTCCTGAGAGGGAAAATGTTTTGTCGTGTCCTCTTCACGACTGTTTTGGTGTGTTTGGACCATGATAGTTCGTTGGTGATGTGGACACCAAGGAACTTGAAACTCTCGACCCGCTCAACTACAGCCCCGTTGATGTTAATGGGGGCCTGTTCGGCCCGCCTTTTCCTGTAGTCCATGATCAGCTCCTTGGTCTTGCTCACATTGAGGGAGAGGTTGAGGTCCTGGCACCACACTGCCAGTTCTCTGACTTCCTCCCTATAGGCTGTCTCATCGTTGTCGGTGATCAGGCCTACCACTGCTGTGTCGTTAGCAATTTAATGATGGTGTTGGAGTCGTGTTTGGCCACGCAGTCGTGGGTGAACAGGGAGTACAGGAGGGAACTAAGTGCACACCCCTGAGGGGCCCCAGTGTTGAGGATCAGCGTGGCAGATGTGTTGTTTCCTACCCTTACCACCTGGGGGCGGCCCGTCAGGAAGTCCAGGACCCTGTTGCAGAGGGAGGTGTTTAGTCCCAGGGTCCTTAGCTTAGTGATGAGTTTTGTGTGCACTATGGTGTTGAATGCTGAGCTGTAGTCAATGAACAGCATTCTCACATAGGTGTTCCTTTTGTCCAGGTGGGAAAGGGCAGTGTGGAGTGTGATTGAGATTAAGTTATCTGAAGATCTGTTTGGGCGGTATGCGAATGTAAGTGGATCTAGGGTATCCGGGAGAATGCTGTTGATGTGAGTCATGACCAGCCTTTCAAAGCACTTCATGGCTAATGACGTGAGTGCTACGGGGCGGCAATCATTTAGGCAGGTTACCATCGCTTCCTTGGGCACAGGGACTATGGTGGTCTGCTTGAAACATGTAGGTATTACAGACTCAGTCAGGGAGAGTTTGAAAATGTCAGTGAAGACACTTGCCAGGTGATCCACGCATGCTGTGAGTACACATCCTGGTAATCCATCTGGCCCGCGGCTTTGTGAATGTTGACTTGTTTTAAGGTCTTGCTCACATTGGCTACCGAGAGCTTTATCACACAGTCATCCAGAACAGCTGGTGCTCTTGTGCATCCTTCAGTGTTGCTTGACTCGAAGTGAACATAAAAGGCATTTAACTCATCTGGTAGGTTCACGTCACTGGGCAGCTCACGTCTGGGTCTCCCTTTGTAGTCTGTAATAGTTTTCAAGTCCTGCCACATCCGATGAGCATCAGAGCCGGTGTGGTAGGATTCAATCTTAATCCTGTAGTGACGCTTTGCTTGTTTGATGGTTCGTCTGAGGGCATAGAGCGATTTCTTATAAGCGTTCAGATTAGAGTCCCGCTCCTTGAAAGTGGCAGCACTAGCCTTTAGCTCGATGCAGATATTGCCTGTAATCCATGGCTTCTGGTTGGGATATGTAAGTACGGTCACTGTGGGGACGGCGTCGTTGATACACTTATTGATGAAGCCGATGACTAAGGTGGTATACTCCTCAATGCCATTGGATGAATCGCGGAATATATTCCAGTCTGTGCTAGCAAAACAGTCCTGTAGCGTAGCATCCGCGTCGTCTGACCACTTTCGTATTGAGCGAGTCACTGGTACTTCCAGCTTTAGTTTTTGCTTGTAAGCTGGAATCAGGAGGTTAGAATTATGGTCAGATTTGACAAATAGAGGATCGGGGGAGAGCTTTGTATACATCTCTGTGTGTGGCGTAAAGGTGGTCTAGAGTTTTTTTCCCCTCTGGTTGCACATGTGACACGCTGGTAAAAATTTGGTAAAACTGATTTATGTTTGCCTGCATTAAAGACCCCTGCCACTAGGAGCATCGCTTCTGGGTGAGCATTTTCTTGTTTGCTTATGGCCTTATAGAGTTAGTTAAGTGAGGTCTTAGTGCCAGCATCGGTCTGTGGTGGTAAATAGATGGTGGTAGTAATAATAATAATATAATAATAATATAGATGAGAACTCTCTTGGTAGATAGTGTGGTCTACAGCTTATCATAAGGTACTCTACATCAGGCGAGCAATAGCTCGAGACTTCTTTAATAATAGACATCGCCCACCAGCTGTTATTGACAAAAAGACACACCCCCCACACCCCTCGTCTTATCAGGTGTCGCTTCTCTGTTCTGCCAGTGCATGGAAAATCCCACCAGCTCTATTTTATCCATGTCGTCATTCAGCCACGACTCGGTGAAACATAAGATATTACAGTTCTTAATGTCCAGTTGGTAGGATAATTGTAATCGTAGGTCATCAATTTTATTTTCCAATGATTGCATGTTAGCAAGTAGAATGATGGCAGTGGGAGTTTACTCGCTTGCCTACTGATTCTCAGAAGGCAGCCCTATCTGTGTCCTCTTTTCTTCCGTCTTTTCTTCACGCAAATGACGAGGATTTGAGCCTGTTCCTGGGAGAGCAGTAAATATCGTTCACGCCGGACTCGTTCACGCTTCTCTAGTTGGTGGTGAGTAGTAATCGCTGTTCTGATGTCCAGAAGTTATTTTTGGTCATAAGAGACGGTAGCAGCAACATTATGTATAAAATAAGTTACAAAATAAGTTTCAAACAATGAAAAAACTAACAAAATAGCACAATTGGTTAGGAGCATGTTAAACGTCAGCCATCCTCTTCGACACCATGTTATTTTTAGGGCCTTCCTCTGACACCGCGTGGTATAGAGGTCCTGGATGGCAGGGAGCTCGGCCCCTGTGATGCACTGGGCCATACGCACTACCTGTGTAGTGCCTTGCGGTCGGATGCCAAGCAGTTGCCATGCCAAGCGGTGATGTAGCCAGTCAAGATGCTCTAAAGGGAGTAGCTGTATAACTTTCTGAGGATCTGAGGGCCCATGACAAATATTTTTAGCCTCATGAGGAGGAAGAGGCGTTGTTGTATCCTCTTCATGACTGTGTTGGTGTGTGGACCATAATGGATCCTTAGTGATGTGGACACCGAGGAACTTGAAGCTCTCGACCCACTTCACTATAGCCATGTCGATGTGAATGGGGGTATGCTCGGCTTTCCGTTTCCTGTAGTCCACGATCCTTTGTCTTGCTGACGTTGAGGGAGAGGTTGCTCTCCTGGCACCACACAACCAGGTCTCTGACCTCCTCCCTATAGGCTGTCTTATCGTTGTCAGTGATCAGGCCTACCACCGTCGTGTCATCGGCAAACTTAATGATGGTGCTGGAGTAGGGAGTACAGGAGGGGACTAAGCACGCACCCCTGAGGGGCCCCCATGTTGAGGGTCAGCGTAGCAGATGTGTTGTTGCCTACCCTTACCACCTGGGGGCGGTCCATCAGGAAGTCCAGGATTAAGTTGTAGAGGGAGGTGTTCTGTCCCAGGATCCTTAGCTTAGTGATGAGCTTGGAAGGTACTATGGTGTTGAATGCTAAACTATAGTCAATGAACAGCATTCTCACGTAGGTGTTCCTTCTGTCCCAGTGGGAAAGGACAGTGTGGCGTGCAAAAGAGATTGCATCATCTGTGGATCTGTTGGGGCGGTATGCAAATTGGAGTGGATCCAGAGTGTCTGGGATGATGGTGTTGATGTCAGCCATGACCAGCCTTTCAAAGGATTTCATGGCTACAGATGTGGGTGGTATGCCTCCTGCATACCACACATCAAAAGTAGTGTACTACATTGGGAATAGGGTGCTATTTGGGATGCGGCCATTGTCTCTGGTCCCACTCTCCAGCACTAGGGTGCCATTTGGGACAGACTAAAATAAGGTCTGGAAACACCGCAGGGTCTGTAAATATTAACGAATTCCTCCTCACACAGGGAATTCTATGACAGTCTCCCCCCTTTTCCTTTTTCCTCTTTTTATGGTCGTTTGTTTAATTAAAAGTGTGTTTTAGGGAAATGAGATGTTCGATGTCTAAAGCCTCTGGCAGATCCCTCTCTCTCTCTTTCTCACCCACAAAGACTACAAACTGGAGACTGCTGACATTTAGCTGAGAAGATGAAAGTTAAGAAGGGGGGTTGCATGGCAGACTGACTGGGTTGAGGCAAGAGATCGCATATGAAACACTCAGTGAGTGTAGAGAGCTTTATATAAAATGTCTGTGGCGTGAACTCATTCTGAACATTTCAGTATTATTAAGGTATAAGTACACATTTCTAAATACTATAATAATAATAATGTTAACCTTCGATGATTTAAAATTCACAGTTAAACACACTACTGGCACTCATGAATTCCAAATGTAAATACATGTATTTAACAGAATACCACATCTGTTATCACTTTTTTTACATTTGACATTTTAGTCATTTAGCAGACGCTCTTATCCAGAGCCACTTACAGTAGTGAATGCATACATTTCATTTCATGCGGGGTTTTTTTG
The DNA here is from genome assembly GCF_901001165.1 of Salmo trutta. Lineage (NCBI taxonomy): Eukaryota > Metazoa > Chordata > Actinopteri > Salmoniformes > Salmonidae > Salmo > Salmo trutta. The sequence goes on along the minus strand of NC_042978.1, from coordinate 32,169,131 downwards.
TACTGGCCCCCCATGGGAATCGAACCCACAACCCTGGCGTTGCAAACACCATGCTCTACCAACTGAGCCACAGGGAAGCTCATTTTACATTTTAAGAGGTCCTCATTACAAGTATTGTAATTAATTGTAATAATACATAGTTACACTTTAATAACAACATGTAACTGGTGGTAATTGCAGTCTGTAATTACAGTGGCGTAACAACGAATGCTTGTAACCATGCTTGTTACAAATATTAGTTTACGATTGCATCCCAACCATATTTCAGCCTACACAAACCATGTGATAAGTGTTAGCCAATTTAAAACTGACCACCTCATTGACACAAATCTGCAAAAATATATAGATTTTAGATTCTTCAAAGTAGCCACCCTTTGCCTTGATGACAGTTTTGCACAATCTTGGCATTCTCTCAACCAGCTTCCCCTGGAATGCTTTTCCAACAGTCTTGAAGGAGTTCCCACATATGCTGAGAACTTGTTGGCTGCATTTCCTTCACTCTGCGGTCTGACTCATCCCAAACCATCTCAATTTGGTTGAGGTCGGGGGATTGTGGAGGCCAGGTCATCTGATGCAGCACTCCATCACTCTCCTTCTTGGTAAAATAGCCCTTACACAGCCTGGAGGTGTGTTGGGTTATTGTCCTGTTGAAAAACAATTGATAGTCCCACTAAGCCCAAACCAGATGGGATGGCGTATCGCTGCAGAATGCTGTGGTAGCCATGCTGGTTAAGTGTGCCTTGAATTCTAAATAAATCACAAACTGTGTCACCAGCAAAGCACCCCCCACACCACCACAACTCCTCCTCCATGTTTTACGGTGAGAAATACACATGCGGAGATCATCCGTTCACACACACACCGCGTCTCACAAAGACACGGCAGTTGGAACTAAAACAATTTGGGCTGCAGACCAAAGGACAAACTTCCACCGGTCTAATGTCCATTGCTCGTGTTTCTTGGCCCAAGCAAGTCTCTTCTTCTTATTGGTGTCCTTTAGTAGTGGTTTCTTTGCAGTAATTTGACCATGAAGGCCTGATTCACAGTCTCCTCTGAACAGTTGATGTTGAGATGTGTCTGTTACTTAAACTCTGTGAAGCATTTATTTGGGTTGCAATTTCTGGGGCTGGTGTATCTAATGAACTTATCCTCTGCAGAAGAGGTAACTCTGAATCTTCCATTCCTGTGGCGGTCCTCATGAGAGCGAGTTTCATCATAGTGCTTGATGGTTGTTGCGACTGCACTTGAAGAAACTTTAAAGTATTGACTGACCTTCATGTCTTAAAGTAATGATGGACTGTCGTTTCTCTTTGCTTAACCTGTTGAGGATAGGGGGCAGTATTTGCACGGCCGGATAAAAAACGTACCCGATTTAATCTGGTTACTACTCCTGCCCAGTAACTAGAATATGCATATAATTGTTTGATTTGGATAGAAAACACCCTAAAGTTTCTAAAACTGTTTGAATGGTGTCTGTGAGTATAACAGAACTCATTTGGCAGGCCAAAACCTGAGAAGATTCCAAACAGGAAGCGCTCTCTCTGACTTTTTCTTGGCCTTCTTGATCATCTCTAACCAAAACAGTTTTCGTTCAAAGAGAGAGAAAGTAAACATGGTGTCGGTTCGTGCACGCGCCTCCAGTCTCATTGTCCTCAGATCGACCACTTACAAAATGCGCTACTGTTTTTCAGCCAGGGCCTGCAAAGCCACCATTCATCATTCTGGCGCCTTCTGAGAGCCTATGGGAGCATTAGAAAATGTCACGTTATGCCAGAGATCCCCTGTTTTGGTTAGAGATGATCAAGAAGGCCAAGAAAAAGTCAGAGAGAGCGCTTCCTGTCTTGTCTTTAAAATGGTGTAAAATAGTCATATGTTTGAGAAATTGAAGTAATAGCATTTTTAACCTCTATGGGACCGGCGGGACGAATTCGTCCCACCTACGTAACAGCCAGTGCAATCCTGTGGCGCAATTTTTAAAACGTTTGAAATGCTATTACTTCAATTTCTCAAACATATGACAATTTTACAGCTATTTAAAGACAAGACTCTCGTTAATCTAACCACACTGTCCGATTTCAAAAAGGCTTTACAATGAAAGCAAAACATTAGATTATGTCAGCAGAGTACCCAGCCAGAAATAATCAGACACCCATTTTTCAAGCTAGCATATAATGTCACAAAAACCTAAACCACAGCTAAATGCAGCACTAACCTTTTATGATCTTCATCAGATGACACACCTAGGACATTATGTTATACAATTCAAGCATGTCTGTTCAATCATTTTCATATTTAAATCAAAAACCAGCTTTTTACATTAGCATGTGACGTTCAGAAAAAGCATACCCCCCGCAAACTTCCGGGGAATTTACTAACAATTTGCTAAATTACTCACGATAAACGTTCACAAAAAGCATAACAATTATTTTAAGAATTATAGATACATTACTCCTCTATGCACTCGATATGTCCGATTTTAAAATAGCTTTTCGGATGAAGCACATTTTGCAATATTCTAAGTACATAGCCCAGCCATCACGGGCTAGCTATTTAGACACCCAACCAGTTTAGCCTTCACCAAAATCACATTTCCTATAAGAAAAATGGTCTTACCTTTCCTGTTCTTCGTCAGAATGCACTCCCAGGACTTCTACTTCAATAACAAATGTAGGTTTGGTCCCAAATAATCCATAGTTATGTTCCATTAGCAACGTTTTGTTCGTGCGTTCTAGACACTATCAGAATGCTAAATCACGGTCGTGCGCATGGCGCAGAACGTGACAAAAAAATTCTAAATATTCCATTACCGTACTTCGAAGCATGTCAACCGCTGTTTAAAATCAATTTTTATGCAATTTATCTCGTAGAAAAGCAATAATTTTCCGACCGGGAATCTGCAATTAGCTAAACAGCCGAATGAAAATACTCCACGGGGGCGAATCGCGTACGCGCCTAATTCTATTGTCCCCTGATGCGACACTTGGAAAAGGAGATAATGTGTTTCAGCCTGAGGCTGCCTCGTCATCGTTCAGGTTTTTCCCGGGTTCTGAGAGCCTATTGGAGCCCTAGGAATTGTCACGTTACAGCTAAGATCCTGACTCTTCAATAAACAGAAGCAAGAACAACAACACCTTGTCAGACAGGGTACTTCCTGCATGAAACCTTCTCAGGTTTTTGCCTGCCATAGGAGTTCTGTTATACTCACAGACACCATTCAAACAGTTTTAGAAACTTTAGGGTGTTTTCTATCCAAACCTGAACAATAATATGCATATTCTAGCTTCTGAGTTGGTGTAGGAGGCAGTTAAAAATGGGCACATATTTTTTCCAAAATTCTCAATGCTGCCCCCTAGCCCGTAGAGGCTAAGGTATTTGAATATCGCGCCACGGGATTACACTGGCTGTTGAGTAGGTGGGACGCAAGCATCCCACTGGCCCAGAGAGGTTAATTGAGCTGTTCTCGCCATAATATGGACTTGGTCTTTTACCAAATAGGGCTATCTTCTGTATACCCCCCCACCTTGTCACAACACAACTGATTGGCTCAAACGCATTAAGAAGGAAGGAAATTCCACAAATTAACTTTTAACAAGGCACAGCTGTTAATTGAAATGCATTCCAGGTGACTACCTCATAAAGCTGGTTGAGAGAATGCCAAGAGTGTTCAAAGCTGTCATCAAGGCAAAGGATGGCTATTTGAAGAACCTCAAATATAAAATATATTTTGATTTGTTTAACATTTGTTTGGTTACTACATGATTCCATATGTGTTATTTCAGTGTTGATGTCTTCACTATTATTCTACAATGTAGAAAATAGTAAAAATAAAGAAAAACCCTTGAATGAGTAGGTGTTCTAAAACGTTATAGAAATATATAGAAATATATAGAAATCAACGAAAAATATCTAAAATGAATATTCAACCATTTAAATAACTGCATTAGCATGAGAAGCAACAACGTATTTTACTTACTGATCTAAAAGTTGATCTTCTTCCAAAAACACTTATTCTGCGCTGGAATCAAAACTGTGCTCACTCACACAGTCCTCGTCCATTCTTTCTGTTTCACTCTGGTCAATTTCTGCAATAATCTCATTCAAATTTGTATTCTTGGACTTCAAATTAGCTTTCCACTATGAGTAGCCATGTTTTAATTTTTTCCGTTTTGAGAAAAGTTTGTAGAAGAGAACGAACCCCTGCGTAATGTAAACTACCGTGCATCCTGTTTGCTTTCACCTGAGAATTAACACTGTTGCGCACAGCTCTAGCATGATGACTGTTTGTCGTACAAAGGGTGTTCACATACTGCTGGAAAGCCCAGCTCATTGGCTATCTAGCTACCTATATTTCCAAATGATAGGTGGTCATTGAACCAAGACACTGTCAATCAAGTGAACACCGCTCGTCTCATTAGTGCGTAATGATGACTGACCTTCATGGGCTAATTGACTTGTTGTGTAGCCAATACATAATGTAGAATGATGAAACAAGTTTGGTTGCCTTCTATAGTGTCTGAGGATTACACCGAAACCGAACTTGACCGGGTTAAACAACGTTTTGACAATTGTTTTGTTGTAAGTTTAAATAGTCAGAATTAATGCAAAACATTGTGTACAACATGGATCGTTTTAGGTTATAAAAATGTATTTTATCAAACAAAACTATGCTAACTTTTATCTCTGGGACCCTCAGGATGACAAATCAGAGCAAGATTACTGAATGTAAGTACATTACTTATAGTCAGAGGTGAATGTATGAAACCAGTTGCCGTGATAAGTGTTTTGTTGCTGTGCACTATCCTCAAACAATAGCATGATATTTTTTCGCTGTAAAAGCTACTGTAAATTGGACACTGCAGTTAGAATAATAATCATTGAAACCTTCTGACGATATAAGACATGTCTGTGTCCCGGAAAGTTGGCTGTTGTTTACAATGCCATTATAGTCAGATATCGCATATTGAGCATCAACTATCCTGATTTCGGGACAGTGATCCTGTAAAGTTCAACTCTGACTCCCTCTGGTTGCATTTTCTAAACTAATAATATAATATATAATAATAATATTGTACACTACAATCATAAATTACCTTTCGGTTTCAAGTCCTACAAACACATTCTTGTTACTGTTAGGAAGGTAAGAACTGTGGGATTCTGATAAATGAGACTACTATAGAGCCCGAGATACAGCAGATCAAAAAAACAGAAGGATTTACATATGAGAAGAAGGCCTATCCATTGATGTAAATATATCACTATCTGATTCCCAGTTCGTCCACTAGATAGAAGTAGGAGGTCACATGAAGTCTCTTGGGCACTTGAAACCAGTTACGTCTGGTTTGGGTAGTGAGTCACTGTGCCAAAATGGCTGAATGGATTTTCAAGCCTGACATTATTACATTGACATTAGCAATCAGGGCTTTCAAGTTATGGAGTTTATTTAAAATAAGACACAGACAGGTGAGGAAACTTCAAACTTTTTTTCCCATTCACCTTTCCTAAATGATGAGCTAGCTAAATGGTGCATGTGCATACAAGGTACTGTGGATAAAGAAGGAAATGCATTGCTTTACAATGACAATCAGGATGTACCCTTTCCATGCATACTAAATGTTTGCACTTTTGGTGACTTGACCTGCATTGCATACTCTGTGAATATGTCCATAGCTGTCACACCCTGATCTGTTTGACCTGTCTTGTGCTTGTCTCCACCCCCTCCAGGTTTCACCCATTTTCCCCATTATCCGCTGTGCATTAATAACTGTTGTCATGACGTGGCCCTCTTTGGGAACAGCGAGCAGCATCCCCCTCTCTCTGCACCATCCCCCTCTCGCTCTCACCACCTCTCTCTCTTCCCCCTACACCAAGGCTCTGTTAGGCAGGTCATAAATTCCTAGAGGAGTTCTCTCCTCATGGCCAGAGTATAGAGAGAGAGAGAGTTTCACAGGAGAACAAAGGAACCTCTTCCACATCACAGAACTTGAGAACTGAACAATTTCCATGTTTTGGAGAATGCGTACACGGTTGGGGAAGAATCCAGCTACGACCAGTCCATTTCATTTATTGTTTGTGAAACTCATGAGAGACAATACAGCCACATTACCATAACTCTGTTTATACAAGTCATAGTTGTGAGGCTTGCATCTAATTGTTGTATAAAATGAATGAGTAAAGATGAAACTATTTGTGAAATTATGTAATGTGATTTTAAACTGTTTAATGAAGGAAACTCCAATTGCCTTTGCAGTTTAACTAAATCATTGGCCCGCCCAATGAGCACAAACCTTGATCTGGCATCATGGGACAGCCCCTTTCTACTGTTACGAATATAACCCCCACTGGGAGGAATTCCCTTCAGACCAGCTTACCTCGATTACCACGAGAGGGCTAAGGTTTGAGGAGAAACCATAAACCTGAGTATAAGCTAAGGTTGTAATGGTTGTTGAAACTCTGAGACTATCGATACCAACAGAATAAGAGCAAGTCTTTGATACTAATTACTAGTCTGCAGCTAGAAATTCTATACCATTGAATGCGAAGGCCGACAACCACCGAAACATCTATTCTATAACAACATTGCTGAATGTTACTCTGAACTATCCATTCTAACCACGGAAGAGAGAGAGAGGGCGGACAAATTCTCCAATAGAAAGACAGACGATCCCAAAAGAGATCATGATGACACACTGAGCATACATATATATTTTGATTGCAATTATTCCCGAATGAGTGAGCGTTCATGTGCAAAGGATTAGCATTTCAATTAATATGATTATCAAGTGTGTAGTGATTCATTTGCGTAATTCCCATCTTTCTCAGTCTACACCCACTTCCCTTTTGTCCACCAAGCCATAATACCAGGTTAGCCCACTAGGGCACATCCCCTATCATTTCCTTGTAGCCATATCTACTTTGTTTGTTTGTGTGTGCATTTCTGTGATCATTATGTCACATTCTTCTTCGTCAGACGATAAAGAAAAATCATTGTCGGACCAAAACGCAGCGGGATCATGTGTACTCATCTTCTTTATTTAGGAAAAGAAGGGAAACCAAAATAAACACGTACACAAAACACAATGACGCATAACTGTCACAGATTTCTTCGTCGTCAGACGATATGGCGAAATCATCGTCGGAAAAGGAGGACCAATATGCAGCAGGATTGTGTTGGCTCATCTTGAACATTTATTAAACTCAAAATGAACATACAAAATAACTAAACGAACTCACGATATACAGACAGTCTTCTCAGGCTCACATACGCTAGACAAGAAACAATCTCCCACAAATGACAAAACACCACAAATAGAACACACCTGCCTTCAATTGAGAGTCCCCACCCCAATTAACTAAACATAGAACCAGACTACCTAGACTAAACATAGAACTACATGAATCTCAAACAGTGCCCAAAAACCCCGGAATACTTAAATCAAATGCCCTTACTACAAAAACACCACCCCGAACCACATAAACCAAATACCCTCTGCCACGTCCTGACCAAACTACAATGACAATTAACCCTTATACTGGCCAGGACGTGACAATAACAGGCTGGTAAGGCAACTAAGCTATACCTAGCACAATCTCCCACAAACTCCAAACACAAACACATACCTAATTATAGGACTCTCAATCAGAGGCAACTAGAAAACACCTGCCTCCAATTGAGAGTCCAACACCCAATACCTAAACATAGAAATACTAAACTAGAAAGAACATAGAAATACAAAAACATAGAACATAACCCAAAACCCGGAAATAATAAATCAAACACGCTTCTTAACAAACCACCACCCCGAACCACATAAAACAAATACCCTCTGCCACGTCCTGACCAAACTACAATAACAAATAACCCCTATTACTGGTCAGGACGTGACAATTTAGTTAGTTAATAAATAAATTATTGAGACAATTGATGTATGGATGACTCATAGTGAAGATTAGGTTTGTGTAGATAACCAACAATTTACGACATTTGGAATGAGTCTAACGTGAGGTAAAGAATAACTCATTAATTAGAATTAATTGATCAGATATTAAAATATCTGAAAGTTATATATAAAACTGGAAACACTTATCTCCCTCACTAGCTTTAAGCACCAGCTGTCAGAGCAGCTCACAGATCTCTGCACCTGTACATAGCCCATCTTTAATTGAGCCCAAACTACTACCTTTTCCCCTACTGTATTTATTTATTTTATTTATTTTGCTCCTTTGCACCATATTATTTATATTTATATTTTAACTTTAACTTTCTTCAAACTACAAATCTACCATTTCAGTGTTTTTTTTCTTGCCATACTTTATTTACTTTGCCACCATGGCATTTTTTTGCTTTTACCTCCATTATCTCACATCATTTGCTCACATTGTATATAGTCTTATTTTTTTCTACTGCATCATTGATTGTATGTTGTTTTACTCCATGTGTAACTCTGTGTTTTTGTATGTTGTCGAACTGCTTTGCTTTATCTTGGCCAGGTCGCAATTGTAAATGAGAACTTGTTCTCAACTTGCCTACCTGGTTAAATAAAGGTGAAATAAAATTAAAAAAAATATTATGAAAATTGTAACATTGTAATCTGAATATTTTCCTTGGTGCCCCGACTTCCTAGTTAATTACATTTACCTGATTAGTTAAGTTCTATGGGCTAGGTCACCTGCGGGACACAGCCAGTGAAATGTCAGGGCGGCAAATTCAAAAACAACAAAATGTCATAATTCAACTTTCTATTTTACACCATTTTAAAAATACACTTCTCCTTGATGTAACCACATTGTCCGATTTCACAAAGGCTTTACAGCAAAAGCAAAACATTAGATTATGTTAGGAGAGTACATAGACAAAAATAATCACACAGCCATTTTCCAAGCAAGGACATGTGTAAATAAAACCCAAAACACAGCTAAATGAAGCCCTAACCTTTGACGATCTTCATCAGATGACACTGCTAGGACATTATGTTACACAATACATGTATGTTTTGTTCGATAAAGTTCATATTTATATCCAAAAACAGCATTTTACATTGGCGCGTGATGTTCAGAAAATGTATTCCCACCAAAACGCCCGGTGAATGTGCACATCAATTTACAAAAATACTCATCATAAACGTTGACAAAATATATAACAATTATTTTAAGAATTCTAGATAGACTACCCCTGGATGCAACTGCTGTGTCAGATTTTAAAATAGCTTTACGGAGAAAGCACATTTTTCTAAATTCTGAGTACATAGCTCAGCCATAAAGGTGAGCTATTCATTAACATTAACATTTACATTTACGTCATTTAGCAGACGCTCTTATCCAGAGTGACTTACAAATTGGTGCATTCACCTTATGATATCCAGTGGAATAACCACTTTACAATAGTACATCTACATCTTTTGGGGGGGGAGGGGAGGGGGGGAGGGTTAGAAGGATTACTTAATCCTATCCCAGGTATTCATTAAAGAGGTGGGGTTTCAGGTGTCTCGGAAGGTGGTGATTGACTCCGCTGTCCTGGCGTCGTGAGGGAGCTTGTTCCACCATTGGAGTACCAGAGCAGCGAACAGTTTTGATTGGGTTGAGCGGGAACTGTGCTTCCGCAGATGATGGGAGGCGAGCAGGCCAGAGGTGGATGAACGCAGTGCCCTTCTTTGAGTGTAGGGACTGATCAGAGCCTGAAGGTACGGAGGTGCCGCTCCACTCACAGCTCCGTAGGCAAGCACCATGGTCTTGTAGCAGATGTGAGTTTCAACTGGAAGCCAGTGGAGTGTGTGGAGGAGCGGGGTGACATGAGAGAACTTGGGAAGGTTGAACACCAGACGGGCTGCGGCGTTCTGGATGAGTTGTAGGGGTTTAATGGCACAGGCAGGGAGCCCCGCCAACAGCGAGTTGCAGTAATCCAGACGGGAGATGACAAGTGCCTGGATTAGAACCTGCGCCGCTTCCTGTGTTAGGCAGGGTCGTACTCTGCGAATGTTGTAGAGCATGTACCTACAGGATCGGGTCACCGCCTTGATGTTAGCGGAGAACGACAGGGTGTTGTCCAGGGTCACACCAAGGCTCTTAGCACTCTGGGAGGAGGACACAATGGAGTTGTCAACCGTGACGGCGAGATCATGGAACGGGCAGTCCTTCCCCGGGAGGAAGAGCAGCTCCGTCTTGCTGAGGTTCAGCTTGAGGTGGTGATCCGTCATACACACTGATATGTCTGCCAGACATGCAGAGATGCGATTCGCCACCTGGTTATCAGAAGGGGGAAAGGAGAAGATTAATTGTGTGTCGTCTGCGTAGGAATGATAGGAGAGACCATGTGAGGATATTGCAGAGCCAAGTGACTTGGTGTATAGCGAGAATAGGAGAGGGCCTAGAACTGAGCCCTGGGGGACACCAGTGGTGAGAGCACGTGGTGCGGAGACAGATTCTCACCACCTGGTAGTAGCGGCCTGTCAGGTAGGACGTAATCCAAGAGTGAACCGTGCCGGAGATGCCCAACTCGGAGAGGGTGGAGAGGAGGATCTGATGATTCACAGTATCAAAGGCAGCAGATAGATCTAGAAGGATGAGAGCAGAGGAGAGAGAGTTAGCTTTAGCAGTGCAGAGATCCTCCGTGACACAGAGAAGAGCAGTCTCAGTTGAATGACCAGTCTTGAAACCTGACTGATTTGGATCAAGAAGGTCATTCTGAGAGAGATAGCAAGAGAGCTGGCCAAGGACGGCACGCTCAAGAGTTTTGGAGAGAAAAGAAAGAAGGGATACTGGTCTGTAGTTGTTGACATCGGAGGGATCGAGTGTAGGTTTTTTGAGAAGGGGTGCAACTCTCGCTCTCTTTAAGATGGAAGGGACGTAGCCAGCGGTCAAGGATGAGTTGATGAGAGAGGTGAGGTAAGGGAGAAGGTCTCCGGAAATGGTCTGGAGAAGAGAAGAGGAGATAGGGTCAAGCGGGCAGGTTGTTGGGCGGCCGGCCGTCACAAGTCGCAAGATTTCATCTGGAGAGAGAGGGGAGAAAGAGGTCAAAGCATAGGGTAGGGCAATGTGAGCAGGATCAGCGGTGTCGTTTGACTTAACAAATGAGGATCGGATGTCGTCAACCTTCTTTTCAAAATGGTTGACAAAGTCATCCGCAGAGAGGGAGGAGGGGGGGGATTCAGGAGGGAGGAGAAGGTGGCAAAGAGCTTCCTAGGGTTAGAGGCAGATGCTTGGAATTTAGAGTGGTAGAAAGTGGCTTTAGCAGCAGAAACAGAGGAAGAAAATGTGGAGAGGAGGGAGTGAAAAGATGCCAGGTCCTCAGGGAGGCTAGTTTTCCTCCATTTCCACTCGGCTGCCCGGAGCCCTGTTCTGTGAGCTCGCAATGAGTCGTCAAGCCACGGAGCAGGAGGGGAGGACCGAGCCGGCCGGGAGGATAGGGGACATAGAGAGTCAAAGTATGCAGAAAGGGAGGAGAGGAGGGTTGAGGAGGCAGAATCAGGAGATTGGTTGGAAGGATTGAGCAGAGGGAAGAGATGATAGGATGGAAGAGGAGAGAGTAGCAGGAGAGAGAGAGTGAAGGTTGCGACGGCGCAATACCATCTGAGTAGGGGCAGAGTGAGTAGTGTTGGAGGAGAGCGAGAGACACCGTCAAGTTCGGGGCAACCTAAACTCAGAATTAGTATTAGAAATATTCTCTTACCTTTGCTGATCTTCGTCAGAATGCACTCCCAGGACTGCTACTTCCACAAGAAATGTTGTTTTTGTTCAAAATAATCCATATTCATGTCCAAATACCTCAGTTTTGTTCGTGCGTACAGATCACTTATCCAAAGGCATAACGCGCAAGCGTGGAACGAGAGACGAAAAGTCAAAATGTTCCATTACCGTACTTAGAAGCATGTCAAACGCTGTTTAAAATCAATCTTTATGTTATTTTTAACGTAGAAATGTGATAATATTCCAACCGGACAATAGCATATTCATTCAAGAAGAAAAAGAAGGAACGGCGTGCTCGTGTGACCGCGCATATCCAATCCCTTTGTTGCCAGGCAGACCACTCAGTATCTGAGCTCCTATTATCTGCCCAGTGACAGGAAAATGCTCAAACCACTTTCTGAAGGCTTTAGACAGCCAATGGAAGTCTTAGGAAGTGCAACGTCACCCCACAGACACTGTAGCTCCGATAGAGAATCAAAAGAAGAACTACAATTCTTAGACTTTCCACTTCCTGCTTGAATTTTTCTCAGGTTTTGGCCTTCCATATGAGTTATGTTATACTCACAGACACCATTCCAACAGGTTTAGAAACTTCAGAGTGTTTTCTATCCAAATCTACTAATAATATGCATATTCTAGTTTCTGGGCCAGAGTAGTAACCTGTTGAAATTGGGTACGTTTTTCATCCGGCCTTGAAAATACTGCCCCCTAGCCCAGACAGGTTAAACACGTAATAATAATTACAGAGAATTGATTTGATAAACTAACAGTCTTCAGTTTAGTGATGCCAAAGACACGACACTGTGTTTTCTGTTTGTCTGTTGCCGGTTCGTCTTGTCTCGTCAAGCCTACCAGTTTGTTTTTCCGTACTCCTGTTCTCTTTAGTCCCTGTTTTCTGTGCCTTTTGACACTGGCCTGGATTACTGACCTCTGCCTGCCCTGACCCTGAGCCTACCTGCCGTTCTGTACCTTACGGACTCTGCCCTGGATTAATGACCTCTGCCTACCCTTGACCTGTCATTTGCCTGCCCCCTGTTTTGTAAATAAACTTCTGTGCTTCGAACTGTTTGCATCTGAGTCTTATCCTGACTTCTGATAGTACGAACTGGCCATGACTGACCCAGCAGACTCGGACCAGCTCCGCAACGCCGTCTCCTCCCAAGGAGCCACCATTGGGAGACACGAGGACTTACTTTGAGGTCTTATGGAAGGATTCCAGACCTTGGCAGAATGCCATGACCGTGCCTTGAATACATTGCCGGAGTAATTCCGCGGATTGTCTGTTAGGCAGCCAGCCACGACAGTAACCTCCTAGCCCCTCAGTAAACCCGCTGTCAGCTGCGCGTCTCTCCAGGCCACTCCAGCTTCCCGAGAACCCCACTTACCTCCTCCGGAACGCTTTGCTGGAAAGTCAGGAACCTTTCGGGCATTTCTCTTCCAGTGTCCCCTGATCTTCGAGCTGCAGCCCTCCTCCTTTCCCTTGGACCGCTTGAACATAGCATTCCTCATAGCGCTGATGTCTGGGAGGGCCCTTGCTTGGGCTATGGCTCTGTGGGAACAACAATCCATGTGATTCAGTCTGGAGGAGTTCGTGGCTGAGGTGAAAAAGGTTTTTGATTATCCGTTGTCCGGGAAAGAGGCTGCCCGGAAGTTACTCCAGCTTCGTCAAGACTCCCGCAGTGTGGCAGACTATGCTGTTGATTTCCGCAAGTTGGCTGCCGAGAGTGCCTGGAACCCGGAATCCCTGTTCGACACGTTCCTCCATGAATTACAGGAGGAGGTTAAAGACGAGCTCGCAGCCCGGGAACTGCCTACAGATCTCGACTTGCTCATCGCCTTGACCATCCGGATTAATGGGCGGCTACAGGAACGTAGGAGGGAGAGGAGGTCTGATTCCGGTCCCACTCGCTCGCCCAAGGATCCCACCTCACCTCAGAGGAATCCCGGAAGTCTCCAGCGTCTACGTTTCCGAGAGAATCCGAGGTTACCCGAATTCAGAGTCTCCGAGGTCTGACGACTCGCCTCTTCCAGAGCCGATGCAACTCGGCAGAGCTAGGTTGTCTCCAGCCGAACGTTTACGCAGACTTAACACCAAAGTTGTCTGTATTGCGGGACAAGCAGTCATTACGTGTCTACCTGTTCAGCTCAGACCAGGCTCATCAGTAGGTACGAGTACTCTGGTGGGCCATACAGAGAATTGTCCTTCTTTCCTTACTCGTACCTCTCTCCATGCCATCCTGTGGTGGGGTGACCAGTCAAAATCTCTTAAGGGTACTCATTGACTCTGGGGCTGATGAGAGTTTCATGGACACTACCCTGTGTGTCAGAGCTGGGCATCTCCACTCAGCCCCTCTCCATTCCCATGGACGTTAGAGTGCTGGATGGGCACTCCATAGGCAGAGTCAGCCACAATACCACTCCTATCAACCTGTGAGTGTCAGGGAACCACAGTGAGACTATGCAGTTCGTGCTCATCAAGTCGCCTCAGTTACCCGTGGTATTGGGGTTTTCATGGCTCCAGCGTCACAATCCCCTCATCGACTGGACTGCTGGTGCTATCATGGGCTGGAGCCCGTTCTGCCACTCTCATTGCATGAAGTCGGTGCAGCCTGCCCCGGGACGTCTTCTTGTGGGCTCGGAAGAAGCCTCGGACCTCTCCGCTATTCCCGCGGAGTAACAGAACCTCCGGGAGGTTTTCAGCAAGGCCCGGGCCACTTGCTTCCTCTGCATCGACCCTATGACTGCATGATTGACCTTCTCCCAGGCACTACACCACCCCGGGGACAGCTGTATTCACTGTCCGGTCCGGAGACCAAGGCTATGGAAATGTAAACCGAGGACTCCCTGGCTGCAGGGTGTATCCGTCCTTCTGCCTCCCAGTGCAGGGTTAATCTTTGTGGAGAAGAGGGACAAAACCCTTTGCCCATGCATCAACTACCGGGGCCTCAATGGCATCATGGTTAAGAACCACTAGCCGCTACCACTCATCACCTCGGCTTTTGAGCCACTCCAGGGGGCCACCATTTTCACTAAGTTGGACCTGTGGAATGCCTACCATCTGGTGTGGATACGGGAAGGTGACGATTGGAAGACAGTCTTCAACACGGCTAGCAGACACAACAAATACCTGGTGATGCCATTCTATCTGACCAACGCTCCTGCTGTGTTCCAGGCTCTGGTTAATGATGTTTTCCGCAACATGTTGAACCATTCATGTTCGTCTACCTCGACAACATCCTCGTCTTTTCCCGTTCAGCTCAAGAACACGTTCTCCACGTCAAACAAGACATCCAGCGTCTCCTGGAGAACCAGCTTTTTGTCAAAGCAGGAAAATGGGAATTATATCGCTCCCCAATCTCCTTCCTTAAATACATCATTGCTGCTGGTAATGTGCAGATGGATCCCGGAAAGGTGAGAACAGTGGTTGATTGGCCCCAAACTCATGTCCAGAGTGCAGCTGCAATGCTTCCTGGGATTTGCCAATTTCTATTGCCGTTTTATCCGGGGTTACAGCACCCTGGATTCCCCCTTTCAGCAATCACCTCTCCCAAGGTCCCGTTCACATGGTCCCCAGCTGCTGACCGGGCGTTCCTGGACTTTAAGCACCGCTTCACCATAGCTCCCATATTAATCTACCCGGACCCGTCCCGTCAGTTTGTGGTGGAGGTCAACACTTTGGACGTCGAAGTCGGGGCTGTCCTGTCCCAGCGTTCTGCCCTGGACCTTAAGCTGCATCCCTGCGCCTTCTTCTCCCATCGTCTTAACGCCACAGAGAGGAATTACGATGAGGGAAATCGAGAACTACTTGCGGTGAAGATGGCAATGAGGAGTGGAGGCACTGGTTAGAGGGGGCAGAACATCCATTCATTGTGTGGTCGGATCACAAGAACCTGGAATATCTCCACACCACCAAGCGTCTCAACTCCAGGCAAGCTCGATGGGCCCTGCATTTCACTCGGTTCAACTTTACCATCTCCTACTGCCCGGGGCCCAAGAATATTCCTTGACGTCTCCACGCCCGTCACCGACTGCACTGTCTGTGCTCAGAATAAGACTCCTCAGCAAGCTCCGGCTGGCCTCCTTCAACCACTTCCTGTACCTCACCGTCCCTGATCACATATCTCTGGACTTCATCACTGGTCTCCTTCCGTCTGACAGCAACACAACTATCCTTACAGTGGTGGACAGGTTTTCCAAAGCCGCCCATTTCATTCCACTACCCAAGCTACCCTCAGCCAAGGAGATGGGCCCAGCTCATGGGGCAGCACGTCTTCCAGATCCATGGACTTCCGGTGGACATGGTTTCCGACCGTGGTCATCAGTTCTTGTCCCAGTTGTGGAAGGCGTTCTGCACACTCATTGGGTTGTCGGCAGCCTGTCCTCCGGGTTTCACTCTCAGTCTAAGGGCCAGTCGGAGCAAGCCAATCAGAACCTAGAAAATACTCTTCGCTGCCTCGTCTCCGCCAATCCCACCACCTGGAGCCAGCAACTCGTGTCGGTGGAATACGCCCGCAACACCCTACCCTGCTCAACCACTGGTCTCTTGCCTTTCGAGTGTTTGATGGGATATCAGCCCCCGCTCTTCCCTGAGCAAGAGGAAAAGATCAGCATACCCTCAGCCCAAATGTCCGTCTGCCGCTGTTGCCGTACCTGGAAGAGAGCCCGGTCTGCTCTTCTCAAGACCACCTCCAGGTATCTACGACAGGCGGACAGCTACCGGACCCCGGCACCCCACTATTGGCTCGGGCAGAGGGTATGGCTGTCCACCTGGGATCTGCCCCTCCAGGTGTAGTCCCACAAACTTTCCCCCATTTTATCGGCCCTTTCCCCATCTCAAAGATTCTTAGCCCCTCTGCTGTTCGTCTTCTGTTGCCCCGCACCCTCCGTATACATCCCACTTTTCATGTATCACGGATTAAATCTCTGTCTCCTCTTTCTTGTCTCATCAAGCCTACCAGCGTGTTTTTATGTACTCCTGTTCTCTTTAGTCCCTGATTTCTAGTTCTTCCGGTTTTGACCATTCTGCCTGCTCTGACCCTGAGCCTGTCTGCCGTTCTGTACCTTTTGACACTGCCCTGGATTACTGACTTCTGCCTGCCCTGACCCTGCCTACCATTCTGTACTTTACGGACTCTGCCCTGGATTACCGACCTCTGCCTGGCTTTGACCTGCAGTTTGCCTGCCCCGTTTTGTAAATACATTTCTGTGATTCGAACTGTCTGCATCTGGGTCTTATCATGAGTTCTGATAATAGTGCATGATATATGGTCTTTATGGGGGGGAGGTGGAGGAGGGGGAGATTATTATGACATTGCCAGCAGTAAGATTTGAGTTCGATTTCCAAAAAGACAAGGCCTGTAGATTTCAAATGATATGTAACTTTCTATTTTCTGATTTAAAAAAACACCTGTACAGGTCCAAAAGCAACGGCTCAGTGTTTAACAGGCTAGGTAGCATTCATAAACTATAGAAATCATGATGATGATAACTAGTATAGGTTTTTTTTTTCTCTACTACAGATTCCCACAAGGTCTCACTCTAGAATGGGAAAATTCTTATAAGAAAGAAACAGATGAAGACAGAGACATTGTTGATTTCCATTGTTAATTGTAATATTAAAAAAGGAAGAAAAACACAATCCATTTTTCCAAATTAGCTATATAGGCTACTACTCAACACCACTAGAATTGTTCTTTTTATGTTATTGAGTAGCCCTATAGCTTTGTTTCTAATGAATCAAAGTATGAATCTAACAATAAAAATCCTTGTAATTGTGTATGAAATGTAAGGTCTTTTTACCTGTTGCAATAAAGTTGACTAAAGGAGAGGCATATATTTTGTTAGTAGGTATTTTCACTTGTTAATGAGAAGTAAGTAATTATATAAAAATTGCTCATAGGTAACTATAAAGTTACACTTAACTTTAAATAGCTAAATCCTGTGTTACAACTAGCAACGACTTTGTACTTGCAGATATGTACTCTGTATTCTATAAGTGTGTTTGTTTTCTCACTAGGATGGTGCTTTCAGAAGCTGACGATTAGATTGTCAGGATGGGTAACATACTTTGTAGGCAGTGGTGGAAAAAGTATTCAATTGTCATACTTGAGTAAAAGTAAAGGTACCTTAATAGAAAATGACTCAAGCAAAAGTGTAAGTCACCCAGTAAAATACTACTTGAATAAAAGTCTAAAAGTATTTGGTTTTAAATATACTTAAGTTTCAAAAGTAAATGGAATTGCTAAAATGTACTTAAGTATCAAAAGTATAAACCATTTGAAATTCCTTATATTAAGCAAACCAGGCAACACAATTTATATTTTTTATTGCTGGATAGCCAGGGGCACGCTCCAACACTCAGACATAATTTACAAACGAAGCATTTGTATTTAGTGAGTCCGCCAGATCAGAGGAAGTAGGAATGACCAGGGATGTTCTCTTGATAAGTGGGTGAATTGGCCCATTTTCCTGTCAAAATGTAACGAGTACTTTTGGGTGTCAGGGAAAATGTATGGAGTAAAAAGTACATTATTTTCTTTAGGAATGTAGTGAAGTAAAAGTAAAAGTTGTCAAATATAAATAGTAAAGTAAAGTTGAGATACCCCCAAAAAACTAAGTAGTACTTTAAAGTAATTCTCCTTAAATACTTTACACCACTGTTTGTAGGTACACAATAACTACAAATACCACTCAAGATACACGTTATTTTAACTAGCTAAATCCTGTGTAACACTTAGTGATTTTAAAGTACTTATGCAGATATTACATGTACTCTGTGGTGTACTAGTGTTTTTATTTTCTCACTTGGATGGTGCTTCCAGAAGTTTTACAATTAGGGCCTGGTTGTCAGGATGGGTAATGTAATATAAGTACACATTAATTACAAATATGTACTCCTCAAGATATGCTTCATTTTAACTAGCAAAATCCTTTGTAACACTTGGTAATTACATCGTACTTACGCAGATATCACATGTACTCTGTGATGTACTAGTGTGTTTATTTCATTGTTTATTTCATTGGATGGTGCTTCCAGAATCTTTGTAATTAGGGCCTGCCAGGTAGTCTTCATGGATTCACCTGTACCCGAATACCCCAGACCCAATCCTGGACCCGAGTGTGTCCAGCTCCAGAATTCTAAACAATGTCATGGGTCTGGGACGGATCTAATATGATTGTCACGGGTCTCTGGTGTGTGTCATTATAAGTAACTTTTCTGGAAAGTCCAGATCCGAAAGCAACTGCTGCAGTGGAGAAAAAATGTTATATGCTGCTGCTCTTGCTTTTCATGAGAGTGAAGCATGGCGCTTGTTGTTGTTGGCCAATCATAAGTCATCAAAGTGGCAATAGGCTACAGTCATAGAGCCTCCTTGTGTAACAAGGTTAGGAGACTCTGTATCTATTCAATTAAAATTACGGAATTAAAAGTTAAAGGAGAAGGATAAGCTACAACGACGAAGCGCCAAAAGGTAGGCTGCTACTTAATATTCTGAAAGGAGTTGTTATTTGTAACTGTAGGATGAGAAAGCGCATGCATTGCTTCCTCAATTAGCCTAGCTAGCTAACGTTAGGTAGCTTAACTAGCTTCTTGATGCAATCAAAATACGTCCGACGTTATCATATTTGATGATAAATAACCTAGCTATGGCAGTTATTAGTCTACTGGTCTCTCGTCTCCCTCTTCCCTGTTCCCCGTGTCACTCGCTGACGGTACGGCCCCTTCCCCTTGCCTGGCATTTCTCTCTCCTTCCTCTCGCGCTTTATCAGCACTGGTTAATAAAGTAGTTTAAAAAAGGACCTTTCTGCAGTTTCTGTCACTCGGATCGGATCGGAAAGGGTCTAATTGTCCTCAGGTCCGTTCGGAACGGTCTCTATAATTAAACATTTTATTTATGCATATCTGGGCCAGGTGGGAAAGCCTCAGGTCTATTTCCGAATGTGTCCAACAATTTGGAGCAGTGAAGACCTCTAGGGCCAGGTTGTCAGGATGGGTAATGTACTATATAAGTACACATTAATTACAAGTACCCGTCAACTTACACTTCATGTTAACTAGCTTAATATGCCCTGTAACACAGGTGTAACACAAGGTCTAGTAATTATATTGAACTTATGCAGATATTACATGTACTCTGGTGTACTAGTGTGTTTATCCTCCCACTTGGATGGCGCTTCTGGAAGCCTTAAAATAAGGGCCAGGTTGTCAGGATGACTAATGTGCTATATTGTTCACATTCATTACATTTTACTAGCAAAATCCTGTGTAACACCTAGTAATTACATTGTACTTATGCAGATTTTAAATGTACTCTGGTGTACTTGTGTATTTATCCTCCCACCTGAGGAGGACACCCATATGGTAGACCACAGTCAGTGAGGTTGACCTACATCTTATCTGTTTTTGTAAACTAAACCAAGTTAACCCAGATGGTAGGATACACTTTATTGGGGCAATTGCGAGCAACAAAATTGAGTGGTAATTTTGAAGAGTGTGCATTCACGGGTAGGTAATTAGAGCCTATGTAATCTTGGGACACCCACAAGAGATTGTGATAGTTATTACTGAATCGGACACAGCTGAGAAGAAACAAAACACTAAATTGGTGAATTTAGTGGTAACAAGCATGGTAACAAGCATTCATTTTTATACCTCTGTAATTAGACTGCAATTACCACCAGTTACAGGTTGTTATTACAGTGTAACTATGAGTCACTCAAATGAACTACAACGCTTGATTCAGTGTAATTACACTGCAATAAGGACCCCTTAAAACGATACAATACATTTTAATTACTACATGTTTTCCCATATTCTAGGCAGAGAACAAATTCACAAACTGAACATTGACAGCAGCAGCGCCACAAAAAAGTGTAATATGAGGAAGTTAAATAAAAAACAACTTCACTATACTTAATAAAAACAGGCCTAAGGCAGCTTTCAGATTCCCAATGTGCAGACCATCATTTTTAATAATTCTGACAAGGTATCAGACACATCTTCTCTGTAACAATAAGGAACAGAATCAGGATTTCTGTAAACCATTGGCGTTGCCAAGAATTAGTGGCAGGCAGCGACTCGGTTCAAGTGTTCCCCAGTCAAACATTTCCCTCCTCTCAGACTTTAATTCACTCAAAAGTCACAATATAAATGGGCCTGCCCTTTAATGTAAATGGAGTGGGCACGAGGAAATGTTTTTCTTTTTCTTAAAAAAATATATAAATTACACGGCGGCGCTGACAGTTTCTTGGAGAATAGAATCACTCAAATCATCTCTCTGTGTTAATTGCTTTTCAACAGTGGTAACAAAGGAGTTAATTTACAAGGAGCCCAGACCACGTACAATAACCATTCTCTACTGGCCTTGCCTAGTTATTCCCTGTTTTCATTTTCATTTAAACTTTTTAATTCAAACCGCTGTGTAGATTCATTTCTGATATGTACAGCATTGTTTTGCACACTGATTTGACACCGTTTTTATTGTTGCAAAGCAAGGCTTTTCACTGAGGCTTAATTAACAGGGATAGTAAGGGATTTTATTGCACATGTTACAGCTGAAATATGACAATTACCATTTACGTTAGCAGGAGAAAAAGACCAATGTTGAGTCTGGATTGTCATTTACAGGGCCGTCAGAAAGTATTCATACCCCTTGATTTTCTTCACATTTTGTTGTGTTATAGCCTGAATTCAAAATGGATTACATTGAGATTTTTCTCTCACCCATCTACACAAAATACCCCATAATGACGAAGGGAAAACTTGTTTTTAGACATTTTTGCAAATTTATTGAAAATTAAATACAGAAATATCTCATTTACATAAGTATTCACACCCGAGTCAATACATGTTAGAATCACATTTTCAGTCTTTTTGGGTAAGTCTCTAAGAGCTTTGCACACCTGGATTGTACAATATGTGCATATTATCATTTTTTAAATTCTTCAAGCTCTGTCAAGTTGGTTGTTGATCATTGCTAGACAGCCATTTTAGAGTCTTGCCATAGATTTTTAAGCTGATTTAAGTCAAAACTGTAACTAGGCCACTCAGGAACATTAAATGTCATCTTGGTAAGCAACTCCAGTGTATATTTGGCCTTGTGTTTTAGGTTATTGTCCTGCTGAATTTGAATTTGTCTCCCAGTGTCTGTTGGAAAGCAGACTGAACCAGGTTTTTCTCTAGGATTTTGCCTGTGTTTAGATTATCCCGAGTTTTACTTTAGTGCATTATTGCAAACAGGATGCATTTGTATTCTGTACAGGCATCCTTCTTTTCACACTGTAATTTAGGTTAGTATTGTGGAGTAACTTGTTGTTGATCCATCCTCAGTTTTCTCTTGTCACAGCCATTCAACTCTGTAACTGTTTTAACGTCACCATGGCCTCATGGTGAAATCCCTGAGTGGTTTCCTTGCAATTTATGTGACTTGTTAAGCAAATTTTTACTCCTGAACTTAGTTATGCTTGCCATAAGAAAGGGGTTGAATACTTATTGACTCAAGACATTTCAGCTGTTCATTTTTAATGAATTTGTAAAAAATTCTAAAACCATAATTCCACTTTGACATTATGGGGTATTGTGTGTAGGCCAGTGACACAAAATCTAAATTAAATCAATTTTAAAATCAGGCTGTAACACAACAAAATGTGAAAAAAGTCAAGGGGTGTGAATACTTTCTCAAGGCAATATAAGTGCCTGACTTAATGGCTTTGAGCTAGCCCAAAAATATTTAGCATTCTAGAAGAGAGCAGAGTAAACCATTTACTGGTTATTAATTCTGCCTTTAAAAAAATAAGCTGTACAACTATCTACTTATGATCTTGTTTTATTTAATAGAAATTGTGTGAAACAAATTAGCAAAAGTAAGTTCCAATATCTTTGTGATCTTAGCATTTGAAAAAATAAAATGAGAATATCTAACTCATGAGTAAATAAGTATTGTTTTCAACACAACTGGTTGCTCATCTTTGTCACTGATCAGAGAGAGGATCCGTATGGGCTTATGCTGCTCTCTGCTGGTGGCGGGTGTGAACTACAACAACAACAACAAAGGCAATGACTAACTAATCATTTAGGCATTCTCTATAATAAATCAGACAAATAGTAAGTTTGAGAGTGGTGTGGTACTCTTGTCGACGGAGAGATTTAAAAAAAGACAGGTTGTCATGTCACTTCTCAAACGACCAACCTGAGTCTTTAGCCAAACTGTTTGTACTCTATACATGTCTAAATATTATCTACAGTGCCTTTGAAAAGTATTCAAACCCCTTGACTTTATCCACATTTTGTTACGTTATAGCCTTATTCTAAAATGGATTGAATGTGGGTCTCAGCTATGTTTAGCTAAAAACAATTCAACGCAGAGTTACCGTATGATATTAACCATAACACGACATGGGATATAAAAGACACCGAATGGGACTGCAGATGAGAATAAGCACTATAGCTCGAATCTGGTGCAATGTTACACTCTTAGAAAAAAGGTTTCCAAAAGGATTCTTCGGTTGTCCCCATAGGATAACCCTTTAAAGAACCCTTTTTGGTTCCAGGTAGAAAGAGTTCTACGTGAAACCCAAAAGGGTTCTACCTTGAACCAAAAAGGGTTCTTCAAAGGGTTATCCTATGGGGACAACCGAAAAACCATTTAAGGTTCTAGATAGCGCTTTTTTCCCCTTGTAAAACAAACAAATTACCTGTAGCGAAACAGATTCACTAGACAAAAAAATATAAACATATAAAACATCATATCATATAAAAGTAGTCCTAATCTGAGATTGGAAGAGATCTCTGATTTAAGGAAGAGCTTGATTAGCATATCAGCATTCTGATGTAGCATGGCATAGTCTGTCTCTCCATACATCCCTGCAGAAGCCATCACTGTGCCTGAATCTGCCAGGTACCTAAACCTGCAACAAAACGACAACAGAAACAACAACAGGTTAGAGAGGTGTCAAGACACAGGGACAAAACAGGGACAGGAACATACATTAACAGCACAGACAGAACTATAACTTTTAACGCCACAAAACAAACATACACTGAAATTATGCAAACAACAAATACTAAGCTAAAATGAATTAAAGGTAGACTCAGCTTAATTACGTTGCCATGAACAGAACCGGTGATATTAAGATGAGCGAGATGCAACAGTTCGCTCTCACAGTCACGCACAGTATATGCGAATGTGCACATGTATACAGAGTGGTAGACACAGGACCAAAACAGCTGAGAAGTTAAGCCTTGCGCTTCAGCACTCTTGGTTATTGTGGAAATTGACCCACTATGCTGTTTACTTTCTGCATCTACGTCATATCGCTGAGTCTACCTTTAAGCTGAAACTGTCAATAAAATGTTGACACGAATTGAATGTCAATAATGTAAGAAGGAAAACATATTTGTGAACTTGTGCAGTGGTTCAATCTTACCTCTCACTCTCCAGGTAGAAAGACAGATCGTTGATGAGGAAGTCAATGATGATGTCTTTACAATTAATGACCTGTCTCTTCATGTGGATGGCATCCCCCTCTTCTTTAGGAGGGGCAAAGGAGTTTGACGGTTGAGTGGTTGGGGTAATCACCTATGCTATAGGAGAGAACATCAACTAAGGGGTGTGTACTGCTAGCACCAGACTTCATCCAAAAGGAATTGTAAAATGCTGAAAGCACCTCCGGGATGCTGCCTAGAAGGCCAGTATCCCGGAGTTGCCTCTTCACTGTTGACATTGAGACTAGTGTTTTGGGGGTACTATTTAATGAAGCTGCCAGTTGAGGAAACTAGACACTCTAATGTACTTCTCCTCTTGCTCAGGTGTGCACCGGGGCCTCCCACTCCTCTTTCTATTCTGGTTAGAGCCAGTTTGCACTGTTCTGTGAAGGGAGTAGTACACAGCGTTGTACGAGATCTTCAGTTTGTTGGCAATTTCTCGCATGTAATAGTCATCATTTCTCAGAACAATAATAGACTGACGAGTTTCAGAAGAAAGTGCTTTGTTTCTGGCCATTTTGAGCCTGTAATCGAAACCACAAATGCTGATGCTCCAGATGCTCAACTAGTCTAAAGAAGGACCGTTTTATTGCTTCTTTAATCAGGACTACAGTTTTCAGCTGTGCTAACATAATTGCAAAAGGGTTTTCTAATTTAAATTATAAACTTGGATTAGCTAACACAACGTGCCATTGAAATACAGGACTGAATGTTACTGATAATGAACCTCTGTACGCCTATGTAGATATTCCATTACAAATCTGCCGTTTCCAGCTACAATAGTAATTTACAACATTAACAATCTCTACACTGTATTTCTGATAATTTTGATGTTATTTTAATGGACAAAAAATGTGCTTTTCTTTAAAAAACAAGGACATATCTTAGTGACCCCAAACCTTTGTATATATCAACCTGCTGTCTTTACCTTACAGACCTCATGCTTGGCTGTGCATATTAGAGGTCGACCGATTAATCGGAATGGCTGATTAATTAGGGCCGATTTCAAGTTTTCATAACAATCGGTAATCGACATTTTTGGACACCCATTGTGGCTGATTGTTTTACCTTTATTTGACTAGGCAAGTCAGTTTAGAACACATTCTTCTTTTCAATGGCGGACTAGGACTTGTGGGTTAATTGCCTTGTTGTCAGGTCCTGATCATAGTAAGATGTTATTTTCTATGGTAGAGTAGGTCAGGGGCGTGACGGGGTGTTTTGTGTTTTTCTATGTTTTCTATTTCTATGTTTTTAGGTTCTAGTTTTTGTATTTCTATGTTGGTTTGTTTGGGATGATCTCCAATTGGAGGCAGCTGGTCCTCATTGTCTCTAATTGGAGATCATACTTAAGTAGGGTTTTTTCTTTCTGGGTTTTGTGGGTGATTATTTTTGAGTAGTGTTTGTTTCTCTTCTGCATCACGGTTTGTTGTTTTGTGTATTCAGTTTATTTATGTACTGCATAGTTTCACAGAGTAAATAAAATGTGTAACGACACACACGCTGCACTTTGGTCCTCTTCTCCTTTTGACAGCCGTGACACTTGTTCAAGGGCAGAACGACAGATTTTTACCTTGTCAGCTCGGGAATTCGATCTTGCAACCTTCCGGTTACTAGTCCAACGCTCTAACCACCTGCCTTACATTGCACTCCACGAGGAGCCTGCGTGGCAGGCTGACTCCTGTTACGCGAGTGCAGCAAGAAGCCAAGGTAAGTTGCTAGCTAGCATTAAACTTATCTTAAAAAACAATCAACCTTATCATAATCCCTAGTTAACTACACATGGTTGATGATATTACTAGTTTATCTAGCGTGTCCTGCGTTGCATATAATCGATGCGGTGCCTGTTAATTTCTCATCGAATCACATTCTACTTCTCCAAACGGGTGATTTAACAAGTGCATTTGCGAAAAAAGCACTGTTGTTGCACCAATGTGTACCTAACCATAAACATCAATGCCTTTCTTTAAAATCAATACACAAGTATATATTTTTAAACCTGCACATTTAGTTAATATTGCCTGCAAACATGACTTTCTTTTAACTAGGGAAATTGCGTCACTTCTCTTGCGTTCCGTGCAAGCAGTCAGGGTATATGCAGCAGTTTGGGCCGCCTGGCTCATTGCGAACAGTGTGAAGACCATTTATTCCTAACAAAGACTGTAATTAATTTGCCAGAATAGTACATAATTATGACATAACATTGAAGGTTGTACAATGTAACAGAAATATTTAGACTTAGGGATGCCACCCGTTAGATAAAATACGGAACGGTTCCGTATTTCACTGAAAGAATAAATGTTTTGTTTTCTAAATTATAGTTTCCGGATTTGACCATATTAATGACCTAAGGCTCGTATTTCTGTGTGTTATTATGTTATAATTAAGTCTATTATTTGATAGAGCAGTCTGACTGAGCGGTGGTAGGCAGCAGCAGGCTCGTAAGCATTCATTCAAACAGCACTTTCGTGCGTTTGCCAGCAGCTCTTTGTTGTGCTTCAAGCATTGAGCTGTTTATGACTTCAAGCCTATCAACTCCCGAGATTAGGCTGGTGTAACCAATGTGAAAGGGCTAGCTAATTAGCGGGGTGCGCGCTAATAGCATTTCAATCGGTGACGGCACTCGCTCTGAGACCTTGACGTAGTTGTTCCCCTTGCTCTGCAAGGGCCGCGGCAATTGTGGAGCAATGGACAACGATGCTTCGAGGGTGGCTGTTTTCGATGTGTTCGTGGTTCGAGCCCAGGTAGGAGCAAGGAGAGGGGCGGAAGCTATACTGTTACACTGGCAATACTAAAGTGCATCCTAAAGAACATCCAATAGTCAAAGGTATATGAAATACAAATGGTATAGAGAAATAGTCCTATAATTCCTATAATAACAACAACCTAAAACTTCTTCCCTGGGAATATTGACGACTCATGTTAAAAGGAACCACCAGCTTTCATATGTTCTCATGTTCTGAGCAAGGAACTTAAACGTTAGCGTTTTTACATGGCACATATTGCACTTTTACTTTCTTCTCCAACACTTTGTTTTTGCATTATTTAAACCATATTGAACGTTTCATTATTTATTTGAGGCTAAATTGATTTAATTGATGTATTATATTAAGTTAAAATAAATGTTCATTCAGTTTTGTTGTAATTGTCATTATTACAAATAAATAAAAATAGTCTGATTAATCGGTATCGGCTTTTTTTGGTCCTCCAATAATCGGTATCGGTATCAGCATTGAAAAATCATAATCAGTCGCCCTCTAGTGCATATCCGCGCTATGCGTGCTCCAGAGGGCAGGAGTCTAAGGAGCTGCCTGCTGGTGTCACTCTTCAGGAGGCCTACCCTCTCTGCATTCTCCCTCAGGTACAGGTAACTGCCAAAATAAAGGAAACACCAACAGAAAGTGTAATTTAATAGGGAATTGGGCCACCATGAGCCGCCAAAACAGCTTCAATGCACATTGGCATAGATTATACAAGTGTCTGGAAATCTATTGGAGGGATGTGACACCATTCTTTCACAAGAAATTCCCTCATTTGGTGTTTTGTTGATGGTGGTAGAGGCCCCACTCCAGAATCTTCTGTGTTCAATTGGGTTGAGATTTGGTGATTGAAAAACCCTTTAAATCCCCTATGAGACCCCTCTTTCAAAGTCACTGAGATCTCTTCTAGCCATGATAGCCGAAATAATGGGCAACTGTGCATTTTTATACATGACCCTAAGCATGATGGGATGTTAATTGCTTAATAAACTCAGGAACCACACTTCTTGAAGCACCTGCTGTAGGTTTGTGTGATCATTCTGGCCACAACCTGTCTCTGGCTGTGGAGGAAGACATCTCCCTGTGCCATGAATATGAAGATTGATTACTTTCAAGTAATGGATAGTTTACAAAAGTAAAGAGTCATCACTACCAAAAACAAATCATTATTAGCACATAAATGTAACAATGTTTTTTATGTTAACCATAGCACATTTTACAAGCATACAGTATTTCTCGCTTTGGGTATATTCACAAACTGTGATTTGAATGTTGCATTCAGTATTTTCACAACAACATATCATTTGTTTGTGAATCATTATTCATTCATTTACTTTATTTTGACGGCAATCTATCTCCATACCTGAGCACCTGGCTGATCATGACATGCCCCAACTAAACTAGACGACCAGTTTTGCTAGGCTTTAGCCGTACCCTCATCCTACTCCTCCTCTGTTCCTCGGGTGATGTGGATGCTAACCCAGGCCCGGCGTGTCCCCAGGCACTCTCGTTTGTTGACTTCTGTAATTGAAAAAGCCTTGGTTTCATGCATGTTAACATCAGAAGCCTACTCCCTAAGTTGGTTTTACTCACTGCTTTAGCACACTCCGCCAACCCTGATGTCCTTGCCGTGTCTGAATCCTGGCTTAGGAAGGCCACCAAAAATTCTGAGATTTCTATACCCAACTACAACATTTTCCATCAAGATAGAACTGACAAAGGGGGAGGAGTTGCAATATACTGCAAAGAGAGCTTGCAAAGTTCTGTCATACTTTCCAGGTCTATGCCCAAACAGTTCGAGCTTCTAATTTTAAAAATTAATCTCTCCAGAAATAAGTCTCTCACTGTTGCCGCCTGATATAGACCCCCCTCAGCTCCCAGCTGTGCCCTGGACACGATATGTGAATTGATTGCCCCCCATCTATCTTCAGAGATCGTTCTGTTAGGTAACCTAAACTGGGATATACTTAACACCCCAGCAGTCCTACAATCTAAGCTAGATGCCCTCAATCTAACACAAATTATCAAGGAAACCACCAGGTACAACACTAAATCCGTAAACATGGGCACCCTCATAGATATTATCCTGACCAACTTACCCTCCAAATACACCTCTGCTGTTTTCAATCAGGATCTCAGCGATCACTGCCTCATTGCCTGCATCCGCTATGGGTCCGCGGACAAACAACCACCCCTCATCACTGTCAACCCCTATTACCAGTCTTTTCACTCTCTTTCGTATCGCCCGAGATCCCTATAGATTGGAAAGCTGCCGCGGTCATCCTCTTCAAAGGGGGTGACACTCTAGACCCAAACTGTTATAGATATATCCATCCTGCCCTGCCTTTCTAAAGTCTTTGAAAGCCAAGTTAATAAACAGATCACTGACCATTTCGAATCCCACCGTACCTTCTCCACTGTGCAATCTGGTTTCCGAGCTGGTCATGGGTGCACCTCAGCCACGCTCAAGGCACTAAACGATATCATAACCGCCATCGATAAAAGACAGTACTATGCAGCCGTCTTCATCGACCTGGCCAAGGCTTTCGACTCTGTCAATCACTGTATTCTTATCAGCAGACTCAATAGCCTTGGATTCTCAAATGACTGCCTCGCCTGGTTCACCAACTACTTCTCAGACAGAGTTTAGTGTGTCAAATCGGAGGGCCTGTTGTCCGGACCTCTGGCAGTCTCTATGGGGGTACCACAGGGTTCAATTCTCGGGCCGACTCTTTTCTCTGTATATATCAACGATGTCGCTCTTGCTGCGGGTGATTCCCTGATCCAACTCTACGCAGACGTCACCATTCTGTATACATCTGGCCCTTTTTTGGACACTGTGTTAACTAACCTCCAAACGAGCTTCAATGCCATACAACACTCCTTCCGTGGCCTCCAACTGCCCTTAAACGCTAGTAAAACCAAATGCATGCTTTTCAACTGTTCGCTGCCCGCACCCACCCGCTCGACTAGCATCACTACTCTGGACGGTTCTGACCTAGAATACGTGGACAACTACAAATACCTAGGTGTCTGGCTAGACTGTAAACTCTCCTTCCAGACTCATATCAAACATCTCCAATCCAAAATCAAATCTAGAATCAGCTTTCTATTTCACAACAAAGCCTCCTTCACTCACGCCGCCAAACTTACCCTAGTAAAACTGACTGTCCTACCGATCCTCGACTTCGTCGATGTCATCTACAAAATAGCTTCCAATACTCTACTCAGGAAATTGGATGTAGTCTATCACAGAGCCATCTGTTTTGTTACCAAAACGCCTTATACCACCCACCAATGCGACCTGTATGCTCTAGTCGGCTGGCCTTCGCTACATATTTGTCACCAGACCCACTGGCTCCAGGTCATCTAAGTCTATGCTAGGTACAGCTCCGCCTTATCTCAGCTCACTGGTCACGATAACAACACCCACCTGTAGCACGCGCTCCAGCAGGTATATCTCACTGGTCATCCCCAAAGCCAACACCTCCTTTGGCCGCCTTTCCTTCCAGTTCTCTGCTGCCAGTAACTGGAACGAATTGCAAAAATCGCTGAAGCTGGAGACTTACATTTCCCTCACTAACTTTAAACATCAGCTATCGGAGCAGCTAACCGATCGCTGCAGCTGTACATAGTCCATCTGTAAATAGCCCACCCAATCTACCTACCTCATCCCCATATTGTTTTTATTTACTTTGGTGCTCTTTTGCACACCAGTATCACTACTTACACACCATATGCTCATCATCTGCTCATCTATCACTCCAGGGTTAATCTGCTAAATTGTAAATACTTTGCTACTATGGCCTACTTATTGCCTTTCCTCCTCATGCATTTGCACACACTGTATATAGAAATTTTTTCTCCATTGTGTTATTGACTGTGCGGTTGTTTTTTCCATGTATATCTCTGTGTTTCTGTCGCACTGCTTTGCTTTATCTTGGCCAGGTCGCAGTTGTAAATGAGAACTTGTTCTCAACTAGCCTACCTGGTTAAATAATGGTTAAATAAATAAAAAATAAAAAAACATCTGTTTATTCATAGGGAAGAGTTGGGTAAGTTGAGCCATTTTTTACATTCAGCATCACTACCTCAAGGGCAATATAGTATTCTTTCTGAAAAAAGATATCTACATATAAAAAAAAAAAAGTATACCCAAATACTCAGGTGCTCGACTGAGGGACTTAAAAATCCCCAAAACATTCCTTACCCCAGGACACTTCAACTGGTGACTATCAAGGGAGAATAAAGGTAGAATAAAGCAAATGAATTGTGGAATTATACCTTGGCTAAATATAAGCCTTCCAGAAGCAGAAGATAAGATTTAAAGTTGGCTTTTTCTACAGAAACAGATCATGCCTTTCTATAAGCAGCAAGAAGCAGATTTTTCAGTCAACCATTTTTATTCTGTTCTTGATTATGGTCATATGATTTATCAAAGTGCAGCTGCTACTACTCTTAAAAATCTTTGGATGCAATCTATCATAGTGCCATTCATTTTATTACAGGAGACAGTTTTATTACTCATCACTGTATTCTTTACCAAAAGGTTGGATGGACCTCTTTCAAGTCACGTAGATCACATCATTACGGTCTTTTTATTTACAAAGCTCTGCTCCACAAGCTTCCAACTTACCTAAATTCACTGTTAAGATTTAAAATGACAAGTTATCAAAGCTGTTCACAGGGTTGGTTAACTCTGGAGTCTCATTTTCTGTCTACAGAGTTAGGTAAGTCAGCCTTTAGTTTTCTAGCTCCACATGATTGGAATGATCTCCAAAAAACATTTAGAATTCATGTGTTAGTGTCCCTCGGGCAGTTCAGACAGCAGACAAAGGATTTCTATAATGAAGAATGTGTTTGTTTTAGTTGACTGGGTTTTGTGTATATTGTGTACAGTTGTTTGTCTGTTCAATATGTGTTGTGCTGTATTTATTTGTTTTACATTGTATTTTTTTTAATGTATTTTATGAAATTGTACAGTGCCTTCGGAAAGTATTCAGACCCCTTGACTTTTTCTACATTTTGTTACATTACAGCCTTATTCAATGGCGATTTTAGCATGTAAATCTTGGTGGGGCAAACTCCACAGTGTTTTTTAATACATGCCAGCAAAGACACCACACAACACATTAATTGCAATATAACGGTGACAAGCGGTGCCTACAAACTGTTAGGGCCTACATGAAGCTGTCTCAACAGCAGAGCTTTCTTTCCAGCACGATGGAGTGAATATTTACCACGGCTACACCTGGCTATCACCTGAGCCTTGTCTGGCAGCGAAATAATTCATTCAGCCCGGTTTACTGTATTTTTAAAAAACATAGCTGATATGGCTGACTTGCTTAAACAAATGTGGTTTCTACTGACAATTGAGATGTACAAACTATGGCATAAGGGAACGATGAGTGGATAAGAGGCATTTCGTAATTTTGATTAAGACATTAATGAGCTAGCTACAGTAACACGGACGTAGTCAATCTAACTATGTGTTCAGCACTTTTGAAATGTACAGCGACAGAATGCAGAACATGGGCTGCTCTTAAAGTATTTTCCATGTACAGTCGTGGCCAAAAGTTTTGAGAATGACACAAATATACATTTTCACAAAGTTTGCTGCCTCATTGTCTTTAGATATTTTTTTCAGATGTTACTATGGAATATTGAAGTATAATTACAAGCATTTCATAAGTGTCAAAGGCCTTTATTGACAATTACATGAAGTTCATGCAAAGAGTCAATATTTGCAGTGTTGACCCTTCTTTTTCAAGACCTCTGCAATCCGCCCTGGCATGCTGTCAATTAGCTTCTGGGCCACATCCTGACTGATGGCAGCCCATTCTTGCATAATCAATGCTTGGAGTTTGTCAGAATTTGTGGGGTTTTGTTTGTCCACCCGCCTCTTGAGGATTGACCACAAGTTCTCAATGGGATTAAGGTCTCGGGAGTTTTCTGGCCATGGACCCAAAATATCGATGTTTTGTTCCCCGAGCCACTTAGTTATCACTTTTGCCTTATGGCAAGGTGCTCCATCATGCTGGAAAAGGCATTGTTCCTCACCAAACTGTTCCTGGATGGTTGGGAGAAGTTGCTCTCGGAGGATGTGTTGGTACCATTCTATTCACGGCTGTGTTCTTAGGCAAAATTGTAAGTGAGCCCACTCCCTTGGCTGAGAAGCAACCCCACACATGAATGGTCTCTGGATGCTTTACTGTTGGCATGACACAGGACTGATGGTAGCGCTCACCTTGTCTTCTCCGGACAAGCTTTTTTCCGGATGCCCCAAACAGTCGGAAAGGGGATTCATCAGAGAAAATGACTTTACCCCAGTCGTCAGCAGTCCAATCCCTGTACCTTTTGCAGAATATCTGTCTGTCCCTGATGTTTTTCCTGGAGAGAAGTGGCTTCTTTGCTGCCCTTCTTGACACCAGGCCATCCTCCAAAAGTCTTCGCCTCACTGTGCGTGGAGATGCACTCACACCTGCCTGCTGCCATTTCTGAGGAAACTCTGTACTAGTGGTGCCCCGATCCCGCAGCTAAATCAACTTTAGGAGACGGTCCTGGCGCTTGCTGGACTTTCTTGGGCGCCCTGAAGCCTTCTTCACAACAATTGAACCGCTCTCCTTGAAGTTCTTGATGATCCGATAAATGGTTGATTTAGGTGCAATCTTACTGGCAGCAATATCCTTGCCCATTTTGTGCAAAGCAATGATGACGGCACGTGTTTCCATGCAGGTAACCATGGTTGACAGAGGAAGAACAATGATTCCAAGCACCACCCTCCTTTTGAAGCTTCCAGTCTGTTATTCGAACTCAAT
Organism: Salmo trutta; assembly: GCF_901001165.1. Lineage (NCBI taxonomy): Eukaryota > Metazoa > Chordata > Actinopteri > Salmoniformes > Salmonidae > Salmo > Salmo trutta. The sequence goes on along the minus strand of NC_042978.1, from coordinate 32,135,397 downwards.
CAGCATGACAGAGTGATCTCCAGGCTTGTCCTCATCAACACTCACACCTGTTAATGAGAGAATCACTGACATAATGTCAGCTGGTCCTTTTATGGCCGGGCTGAAATGCAGTGGAAATGTTTTTGGGGGGATTCAGTTCATTTGCATGGCAAAGAGGGACTTTGCAATTAATTGCAAATCATCTGATCACTCTTCATAACATTCTGGAGTATATGCAAATTGCCATCATACAAACTGAGGCAGCAGACTTTTTGAAAATTAATATTTGTGTCATTCTCAAAACTTTTGGCCACGACTGCACAGAACAAGCAGTATGGCTGGTGGCATTGTCATGCTTGAGGGTCATGTCAGGATGAGCCTGCAGGAAGGGTACCACATGAGGGAGGAGGATGTCTTCCCTGTAATGCACAGTGTTGAGATTGCCTGCAATGACAACAAGCTCAGTCCGATGATGCTGTGACACACCGCCCCAGACCATGACGGACCCTCCACCTCCAAATCGATCCCGCTCCAGAGTACAGGCCTCAGGAATAACACTCATTCCTTCGATGATAAATGCGAATCCGACCATCACCCCTGGTGAGACAAAACCGCGACTTGTCAGTGAAGAGCACTTTTAGCCAGCCCTGTCTGGTCCAGCGACGGTGGGTTTGTGCCCATAGGCGAAGTTGTTGCCGGTGATGTCTAGTGAGGAGCTGCCTTACAACAGGCCTACAAGCCCTCAGTCCAGCCTCTCTCAGCCTATTGCGGACAGTCTGAGCACTGATGGAGGGATTGTGCATTCCTGGTGTAACTCAAGCAGTTGTTGTTGCCATCCTGTACCTGTCCCGCAGGTGTGATGTTCGGATGTACCGATCCTGTACAGGTGTTACACGTGGTCTGCCACTGCGAGGATGATCAGCTGTCCGTCCTGTCTCCCTGTAGCGCTGTCTTAGGCATCTCACAGTACGGACATTGCAATTTATTGCCCTGGCCACATCCTGCAGTCCTCATGCCTCCTTGCAGCATGCCTAAGGCACGTTCACGCAGATGAGCAGGGACCTTGGACATCTACGGCTCCCTCACGACGCCAGGACAGCGGAGTCAATCACCACCTACCGGAGACACCTGAAACCCCACCTCTTTAAGGAATACCTGGGATAGGATAAAGTAATGATCTATCCTGTGAAGATATATGTAATTCTGTGTAATTATTTAGGTATTTAGTAAAGCCAATTTGTGTACTGCTGATTCAACTTGTTAGCTAGGGTTCGTGCAGATAACCAAGTACTTGTGACAATCAGAATGAGACCGATCGAGGTGCCGATTAATACTTGACTGCTATTGATATAAAAGATCTTCAGATCTTTAAGAGTGGATTCGGGAGATAACCGCTCTATATAAATGAATGCTTCCGTGGTGCCCCAGGTTATTAATGGTTTAATTGTTGCATGGTTTAATTCAATGACGTAATCGATTTGATAAAATAACATGTCATATAATTGAATCATAGTCAGCGACACAACAGTGCATTTAATGTATTGTTTAGTGTTTGTGTAGTGGCTTTGCTGGCATGCATCCATCTTTTTTTGTTTTGCCCCACCAAGATTTACATGCTAAAATCACCTCTGCAAATGTCCCTTGTTGTGACCTATTATCCAGGTGATGGTATGCTGAATCATGCTGCTTTGATCAGCACTATGACCAGTTGAAGACACAACTTTACATTGGAGGAGATTGACAATCTTGAAATGATGTTTTTCTCCAACAGTGTTGGCCTAATGGTTGCGCAAACACTGTTATACTTCTGTCTTAAATCAATATGGAATCTTTGGCACATGACCTTAGGGGGTACAGAGGTTAACTAACAGCAACTTGTTTTTGTCTTTCACTCTGTACAATAACCACTGAATTCCTTTTACTATCATGTCCAATAACCATTGAAATCATTTCTTTGAGCAGTCTGTGTTGCTTTTAGATCTACATGATAATTGTAAGGATGATGGAAAACATCTTGGTCAACATGTTGACACTATTGGATGCATCCTAAATGGCACTCTATTGTGTGCATGTGTGTATTCATCAGTATGCAGGCAACATGGCAGAGAGCCTTCTTCTTCTGTTGTGTTTTAGGGCGAACTACACCGGAAACGGTGTATTGTCGCCCACTAATGGATACGCAAAATATAAAAGGGGGAAATCCAAAACGGAAAAGGTAAATAAAATAACTTTTTGTCCACTCAAACATCCAACAAAAATAAAACAGTCCTTCAAAAACACTCAGAGCCCTACTTAGATCCAATGACCTGAGAGGACGGAACTGCTGCTCCAGTCAATAAGCCATGCAGCTCCTCACACATTACATTCTTCATTCTTCATTCCAAGACGCGTTCAGCTGCAGATACGATATCGACCTTTCTTGAGTTATTCACTCATGCATGCAGTGCAATTCATCACCATTGCAATAAATGCCCCAAAATCCCCACAGCACTGGAGTGCGGTGTCTCCACGGCAACCGAACCACTCCAACATTGTTTAACTATTCTCGCTTGTTCGGCATAGGATACACGCTGAACAGCTCTTATCCTAGTAATCTCTGCCTCCTTCACCCTTACAGGACATTCAGGGAACTCAATAATCACTCAAGTCATACTCTCTGCAAACACTTGACACATGCCCAAACACTTTGCATTTGGAACACTGTAGTAACCTGGGGACAGATTCCCTCACAAGGTAATACATATCCCATCTTGACTAACTTTCAACAGCTGGCAGAGAGGCTGCTGATCATTGTGGCCTAATGGTACGTTTCGACCAGAAGCGGTGCATCCTCTTGACAACTCTTCGCTCCAAAATATTGGCTTCTTTGTGGCCGTGCACATATTCTTCTTCAATGGGGTTTAACAGCGGTTGGCATCCAATGTTAATGGTGCATTACCGCCACCAGTTGGACAGGATATTGAATAAGAAACAATAAAAACTATTGCGGGAAAGGGGGAAAATGACATTGTACAAAATATGAACACGTCAACTTAGAAAACCCATCCCATCCCACTTCTTCAATCACAGCCCACTCCAAAATACATCCCTACAAAGGCTCAGGGCCTGTGATGGCAGTACATTCACCAACCGCATTTCTTGCACAGCCTTGACTGAAATCACAAAGACCCACCAAATAATTAAGCGGCATTCACAATGACTTCTTCTCCGCTTGTGCTGTACAGTTTGTGACCATTGAAATAAATAATACAAAAGTCCACCTTTTAACATGTAGCATTTCACTATCCCTCGGTTGATGAGAAACCTTCACTAGTCGTGGTGGCTCTACTACCATTTTCTTCGCCGCCACTCGTTCCTTCCAATCTTCTCACCTCCTCCAGTTAGGTGACACACTGGACACTCCTTCCCCTTGCCACCTCATTCTCCTTCACCCTAACAGGGCACTCCAGAAATTCAAGCGCATGTTCACCTCCACAGTTGAAGCATTTCACTTCATCAGGCATACAATACTCTTCCCTTTTGCACACACCAAATATTTTACTTTTATGACACTGAAGGGGCTTGTGCACAAAAGTTAGGATATCTTATGAATCCTAACTTTATATGAGAAGGGAGAGACTTCATCAAAGAACAGTAGCATGGATATAGTGAATTTATTTTGTCCAACCATACAGGTCAGTCGAAGTGCACCAACCACTCCATCGATATTCAGTAATATCCTCTGCCTTTATTTCTTGCACCACCCCAGAAATAATCACCTTGATAGGTGCCCTACTACAAAAATCCATACAGGAAACATTCCACTCCGATATATCTTAAAACACGCTTCTTCTGCTCCGTAGGCGCACCAAAAATCTAAATAAAACCACTTCTTGTGACTCTCACCGACTCCTCACTTTCCCCCAACACATTCCAGATTTTCCTCGAGACATTAAACAGATTTCCCAAGTAGCGATGATCCAAAACTCGCACTCAGACTAAAAATGAGTCTAGTGGTTTCCTATTTTCCACCATAGCTTTAGTTCTATTATTTCCCTTTCTCTTCGCCACTGTAACCCACTGTCTCTCTTTCTGTACTATTAGCCTGCCCCGACTCACTGGCGGTTTCAAACAAAACCTCAGTTTCCTCCATCTTTGTTTGCTTGCTGAGAAGCCATGGGCTCCCGAGTGGCGCAGCGGTCTAAGGCACTGTATCTCAACTCTAGAGGCGTCACTACAGACACCCTTATTCAAATCCAAGCTGTATCACAACCAGCTGTGATTGGGAGTCGGACAGTGCACAATTGGCCTAGCGTTGTCTGGGTTTGGTGGGTGTAGGCCGTCATTGTAAATAAGAATTTGTTCTTAACTGACATGCATAGTTAAATAAAAGTAAAATAAAAAAAATCTTCTCCACGATCAACGTCACATCCACTTACTTACTTGAACATATTCCAGTAAGTAAATGCTTTTTGAAAACGTTAAAAAACAATGTACTATTAGCTAGCTAGCGACAGCAGGCCACTGTGTGTAGGCTAATGAGCTGCTTGTTAGCTGGCTAGCTAGTTAGACAATTGTACAGTTGAAGTCGAAAGTTTACATACACGTTAGCCAAATACATTTAAACCCAGTTTTTCACAATTCCTGACATTTTATCCGAGTACAATGTGACATGTCAGAATAATATTAGAGAATGATTTATTTCAGCTTTTATTTCTTTCATCACGTTCCCAGTGAGTCAGAAGTTTACATACAGTCAATTAGTATTTGGTAGCATTGCTTTTAAATTGTTTAACTTGGGTCAAACATTTCGGGTAGCCTTCCACAAGCTTCCCACAATAAGTTGGGTGAATTTTGGCTCATTCCTCCTGACAGAGCTGGTGTAACTGAGTCAGGTTTGTAGGCCTCCTTGCTCGCACATGCTTTTTCAGTTCTGCCCACAAATATTCTATAGGTTTGAGGTCAGGGCTTTGTGATGGCCACTCCAATACCTTGACTTTGTTGTCCTTGAGCCATTTTGCCACAACTTTGGAAGTATGCTTTGGGTCATTGTTCATTTGGAAGACACATTTGCGACTAAGCTTTAACTTCCTGACTGATATCCTGAGATGTTGGTTCAATATATCCACGTAATTTTCCTCCCTCATGATGCCATATATTTTGAAGTGCACCAGTCCCTCCTGAAGCAAAGCACCCCACAACATGATGCTGCCACCCCCGTGCTTCATGGTTGGGATGGTGTTCTTCGGCTTGCAAGCTTCCCCCTTTTTCCTCCAAACATAACAATGGTCATTATGGCCAAACAGTTCTATTTTTGTTTCATCAGACCAGAGGATATTTCTCCAAAAATTACGATATTTGTCCCCATGTGCAGTTGCAAACAAGTCTGTTTTTTTATGGCGGTTTTGGAGCAGTGGCTTCTTCCTTGCTGAGTGGCCTTTCAGGTTATGTTGATATAGGACTCGTTTTACTGTGGATAAATATACTTTTGTACCTGTTTCATCCAGCATCTTCACAAGGTCCTTTGCTGTTGTTCTGGGATTGATTTTCACTTTTCGTACCAAAGTACGTTAATCTTTAGGAGACAGAATGCATCTCCTTCCTGAGCGGTATGACGGCTGCGTGGTCCCATGGTGTTTATACTTGTGTACTATTGTTTGTACAGATGAACGTGGTACCTTCAGGCATTTGGAATTGCTCCCAAGGATGAATGCAGACGTGTGGAGGTCTACAATTTTTTTTCTGAGGTCTTGGCTGATTTCTTTTGATTTTCCCACGATGTCAAGCAAAGAGGCACTGAGTTTGAAGGTATGCCTTGAAATACATCCACAGGTACACCTCCAGTTGACTCAAATTATGTCAACTAGCCTATCAGAAGCTTCTAAAGCCATGACATCATTTTCTGGAATTTTCCAAGCTGTTTAAAGACACACTAAGTTGACTGTGCCTTTAAACAGCTTGGAAAATTCCAGAAAATCTGGTGTGGCCACAAGCTGCATTAAGTACTGCAGTGCATCTCCTCTTCATGGACTGCACCAGATTTGCCAGTTCTTGCTGTGAGATGTTAACGCACTCTTCCACCAAGGCACCTGCAAGTTCCCAGACATTTCTGGGGGGAATGGCCCTAGCCCTCACCCTCCGATCCAACAGGTCCCAGACGTGCTCAATGGGATTGAGATCCGGGCTCTTCGCTGGCCATGGCAGAACACTGACATTCCTGTCTTGCAGGAAATCACGCACAGAACGAGCATTATGGCTGATGGCATTGTCATACTGGAGGGTCATGTCAGGATGAGCCTGCAGGAAGGGTACCACATGAGGGAGGAGGATGTCTTCCCTGTAACGCACAGCTTTGAGATTGCCTGCAATGACAACAAGCTCAGTCCAATGATGCTGTGACACACCGCCCCAGACCATGACGGACCCTCCACCTCCAAATCGATCCCGCACCAGAGTACAGGCCTCGGTGTAACGCTCATTCCTTCGACAATAAACGTGAATCCGACTATCACCCCTGGTGAGACAAAACCGTGACTCGTCAGTGAAGAGCACTTTTTGCCAGTCCTGTCTGGTCCAGCGACGGTGAGTTTATGCCCATAGGCGACGTTGTTGCCGGTGATGTCTGGTGAGGAGCTGCCTTACAACAGGCCTACAAGCCCCCAGTCCAGCCTCTCTCAGCCTATTGCGGACAGTCTGAGCACTGATGGAGGGATTGTGCATTCCTGGTGTAACTCAGGCAGTTGTTGCCATCCTGTACCTGTCCTGCAGGTGTGATGTTCGGATGTACCGATCCTGTGCAGGTGTTGTTACACGTGGTCTGCCACTGCGAGGATGATCAGCTGCCCGTCCTGTCTCCCTGTAGCGCTGTCTTCGGCATCTCACAGTACGGACATTGCAATTTATTGCCCTGGCCACATCTGCAGTCCTCATGCCTCCTTGCAGCATGCCTAAGGCACATTCACGCAGATGAGCAGGGACCCTGGGCCCCTCTTTCTTTTCGTGTTTTTCAGAGTCAGTGGAAAGGCCTCTTTAGTGTCCTAAGTTTTCAGAACTGACCTTAATTGCCTACCATCTGTAAGCTGTTAGTGTCTTAAGACCGTTCTACAGGTGCATGTTCATTAATTGTTTATGGTTCGTTAAGCAAGCATGGGAAACAGTGTTTAATCCCTTTACAATGAAGATCTGTGAAGTTATTTGGATTTTTATGAATTATATTTGAAAGACAGGGTCCTGTAAAAAAGCGTTTATTTTTTTGCTGAGTTTATATGAATGAGCAGTGACAGAGCGGCTAAGATGCAATAGATAGTGAAGGATACAGTATACAGCATATACATATGAGATGAGTAATGTGAGATATGTAAACATTATTAAAGTGGCCAGTGGTATCAAGTCTGTAGGTAGGCAGGCACCTCTCTGTGCTTGTGGTGGCTGTTTAACAATCTGATGGCCTTGCGATAGAAGCTGTTTTTCAATCTCTCTGTCCCAGCTTTGATGCACCTGTACTGACCTCGCCTTCTGGATGGAAGCGGGGTGAACAGGCAGTGGCTCGGGTGGTTATTGTCCTTGAAGATCTTTATTGACTTCCTGTGACATCGGGTGTTGTAGGTGTCCTAGAGGGAAAGTAGTTTGCCCCCGGTGATGTGTTGTGAAGACCGCACCACCCTCTGGAGAGCCTTGCAGTTGTGGGCGGTGCAATTGCTGTACCAGGCGGTGATACAGCCCGACAGGATGCTTTCGATTGTGAACCTGTAAAAGTTAGAGGGTTTTCGGTGACAATCCAAATTCTTTCAGCCTCCTGAGGTTGAAGAGGCGCTGTTGCGCCTTCTTCACCACACTGTCTGTGTGCGTGGACCATTTCAGTTTGTCGGTGATATGAACACCGAGGAACTTAAAATGTTCCACCTTCTCCACTAATGTCCCGTCGATATGGATAGGGGGTGCTCCCTTTGCTCTTTCCTGAAGTCCACAAACATCTCTTTTGTTTTGCTGACTTTGAGTGGGAGGTTATTTTCCTGACACCACACTCCGAGGCCCCTCACCTCATCCCTGTAGGCTGTTTCGTCATTGTTGGTAATCAAACCTACCACTGTTGTGTCGTCTGCAAACTTGATGATTGAGTTGGAGGTGTGCATGGCCACGCAGTCGTGGGTGAACAGGAAGTACAGGATGTGGCTGAGAATGCACCCTTGTGGGGCCCCAGTGTTGAGGATCAGCGGAGTTGAGATGTTGTTTCCTACCTTCACCACCTGGGGGCGGCACGTCAGGAAGTCCAGGACCCAGTTGCACAGGGCAGGGTCAAGACCCAGGGTCTCAAGTGTAATTGAGGGGGGCAGGTAGCCTAGTGGTTAGAGCGTTGGACTTGTAACTGAAAGGTTGCAAGATTGAATCCCTGAGCTGACAAGGTAAAAAATCTGTCCTTCTGCCCCTGAACAAAGCAGTTAACCCACTGTTAACCCACAAAATAAGAATTTGTTCTTAACTGACTTACCTAGTTAAATAAAAATGATGAGTTTGGAGGGTACTATGGTGTTCAATGCTGAGCTGTAGTCAAGAACAGCATTCTGACATAGGTATTCCTCTTGTCCAGATGGGATAGGGCGGTGTGTAGTGTGATGGAGATTGCATCGTCTGTGGACCTATTGGGGCGGTAAGCAAATTTGAAGTGGGTCTAGGGTGGAGGTGATATGATCCATGACTATTTTCTCAAAGCACTTCCTGATGACAGAAGTGAGTGCAGTGGGTTACCTTAGCTTTCTTGGGAACAGGAACAATGGTGGCCATCTTGAAGCATGTGCGGACAGCAGACTGGGATAGGGATTGATTGAATATGTCCGTAAACACACCAGCCTGCTGGTCTGCGCATGCTATGAGGACGCGGCTAGGGATGCCGTCTGGGCCGGCAGCCTTGCGAGGGTCAACACGTTTAAAAGTTCTACTCACGTCGGCCACGGAGAAGGAGAGCCCACAGTCTTTGGTAGTGGGCTGTGTCAGTGGCACTGTATTGTCCTCAAAGCGCACAAAGAAGTTGTTTCATTTGTCTGGAAGCAAGACGTCGATGTCTGCGACGGGGCTGGTTTTCTTTTTGTAATCCGTTATTGTCTGTGGACCCTGCCACATACGTCTCTTGTTTGAGCTGTTGAATTGCGACTCCACTTTGTCTCTATACTGACACTTTTGCATGTTTGATTGCCTTATGGAGGGAATAATTACACTGTATTCTGTCATATTTCCTTTCACCGTTCCATGATTTAATACGGTGGTACATGCCTGCAGCTTTGCGCGAATACTGCCATCAATCCACGGTTTCTGGTTAGGGGATGTTTAATTGTTACAGAGGGTACAACATCTCCTATACACTTCCTTATAAACTTGTTCACCGAGTCAGAGTATACGTCAATGTTATTATCTGAGGCTACCCGGAACATATCCCAGTCCACGTGGTCAAAGCAATCTTGAAGTGTGGAATCCGACTGGTCAGACCAGCGTTGGATAGACCTAAGCACGGGCGCTTCCTGTTTTAATTTCTGTCTATAGGAGGGGAGCAACAAGAGAGTCATGTCAGATTTGCCAAAAGGAGGGCGTGGGAGGGCCTTGTATGCATCCCGGAAGTTAGAGTAGCAATGGTCGAGCGTGTTACTCGCTCGTGTACAGCAATCGGTATGCTGGTAGAATTTAGGTAGCCTTGTTCTCAAATTGGCTTTGTTAAAATACCCAGCTACGATAAATGCAGCCTCAGGATATATGGTTTCCAGTTTGCATAAAGTCCAGTGAATTTCCTTGATGGCCGTCTTGGTATCGGCTTGTGGGGGGATATACACGGCTGTGAAGATAACCGAGGAGAGTTCTCTTGGGAGATAATACGGTCGGCATTTGATTGTGAGGAATTCTAGGTCAGGTGAACAGAAGGACTTAAGTTCCTGTATGTTGTTACAATTACACCATGTGTCGTTAATGAAACAAAGAAAATAATGTGGCGTGGGTAGTGTTGTAATTCTACCTAGTTTGTTTGAGAATGATTTGAGAATACAGAGACAAAATCAGAAGGTCAATGGCATGGAGGAGGATTGCAGAGATGTTGGCTACCACCCGGTTAGTCAACCCTGCACCTTAGAAGCTGCTGCCCTATGTACATAGACATGGAATCACTGGTCACTTTAACCTGTTACATCTAGGGGGCAGTAATTTCACGGCTGGATAAAAAACGTACCCGATTTAATCTGATTATTAGTCCTGCCCAGAAACTGGAATATGCATATAATTATTAGCTTTGGAGAGAAAACACTCCAAAGTTTCTGAAACTGTTTGAATGGTGTCTGTGAGTATAACAGAACTCCTATGGCAGGCAAAAACCTGAGATGCTTCTGTTCAGGAAGTACCCTGTCTGAACATTTCTTGCCCTTCTTTATTATCTCTGTCGTTTACAAAGGATCTCTGCTCTTACGTGACACTTCTCACGTCAACAATGGAGTCTCACAGCCCGGGAAAAACAGGAATGATGTCATTCAAAGCCCTGGCTGAAGCACACGAGAGCAAATGCTGAGTGGTCAGTCAATGGACTAAGCCTTAGGCGCGTGACACGCCCCGCCCCCGGCTTTTGGTTTTTTCCTCAGTTTACAGACAGGCAGATTCCCGGTCGGAATATTATCGCTTCTCTACGAGATAAATTGCATAAATATTGGTTTTAAACAGCGGTTGACATGCTTCGAAGTACGGTAATGGAATATTTCGAAATTTTTTGTCATATTTTGCGTCATGCTCGTGGCCGAGATTTAGCGTTGGGATAGTGTCTAGAACGCACGAACAAAACGTCGCTGTTTGGATATAACGATGGATTATTTGGGACCAAACCTACATTTGTTATTGAAGTAGAAGTCCTGGCAGTGTATTCTGATGAAGAACAAGCAAGGTAAGAACATTTTTCTTATAGGAAATGTGATTTTGGTGAAGGCTACACTGGGTGGGTGTCTAAATAGCTAGCCCTGTAACGCCGGGCTATGTACTTACATTATTGCAAAATGTGCTTCATCCGAAAAGCTATTTTAAAATCGGACATATCGAGTGCATAGAGGAGTTCTGTATCTATAATTCTTAAAATAATTGTTATGCTTTTTGTGAACGTTTATCGTGAGTAATTTAGTAAAATCACCGGAAGTGTTCGGTGGGAATGCTAGTTCTGAACGTCACATGCTAATGTAAAAAGCTGGTTTTTGATATAAATATGAACTTGATTGAACAGACATGCATGTATTGTATAACACAATGTCCTAGGTGTGTCATCTGATGAAGATCATCAAAGGTTAGTGCTGCATTTAGATATGGTTTGGGTTTATGTGACATGATATGCTAGCTTGAAAAATGGCTGTGTGATTATTCCTGGCTGGGTACTCTGCTGACATAATCTAATGTTTTGCTTTCGCTGTAAAGCCTTTTTGAAATCGGACAGTTTGGTTAGATAAAGGAGAGTCTTGTCTTTAAATAGCTGTAACATAGTCATATGTTTGAAAAGTGTAAGTTTTCGGATTTAGAGGAGTTTGAATTTCGCGCCCCGCCCATCATTGGATATTGGAGCAGACGTTCCGCTAGCGGAACGTGTAGATGTAAGAGGTCATGTTTACATACTGCTTTACTCATTATGTATATACTGTATTCTAGTCTACTGTATTTTTGTCAATGCCACTCCGACATTGCTCATTCTAATATTTATATATTTCTTAATTATTTTCTTTACTTTTAGATTTGTGTGTATTGTTGTGAATTGTTAGATATTACTGCACTGTTGGCGCTAGGAACACAAGCATTTTGCTACACCCGCAATAACATCAGGAAAATATGTGTAAGTGACCAATAACATTTTATTTCATGGTGGGTAAAGAGATATTTGCACAACAATGTTGACTATGTTTTATGAAGGGAAGATTTTCAAGCAAACATCTGCTCCTCACCTGATGGTTAACAGCAGCTGTAGCCGCATGTAATTTGCATAATGCAGAGCAGAGCTGAACTTTTTGTATCGCTCACACCTTCCCATTGCTCAGCGTGCCCTGGTTGAAAATGAATAGGAGCGGACTTCATCTGGCGAATTCGGAAGAGGTGGAAACCATATGTAATCTAGATGTTCACAGGCGATGGCGCATGGGACAGAGAACAAAAATGTGGCCCTCCTGATTCCTGTCAGCGTCCCAGCCTGCGATTTCAAACCTAACCCGCACCCTAACCACATTCCTAACCCTAATCTTAAATGAAGACCAAAAAGCAAATGTTTGTTTTCACGAATTTTTACGATATAGCCAATTTTGACTTTGTATCTGTGATATCTAGTGTAAACCTAATCTTAACTATAGCCCTTAACCATTTTAAATGTCAATTTCAGTGGGGTAGGAGTAGGGAGGTCCCAATGACCCGGATAGCACGGACAATCATTCGTTTCATAAATAATTGTTTTCATGCCGCCAGGGGGCGTCTTTACTTCATCGTTCCTTATAATTACAATATTATAGGAATGATTCAATGGATTGTCTTTTTCCCCGTTTCATATATTTTTTTAATATCCTAATATTTACAAACTTATTTGAGGTTTAGTTAAGGATATTTAGCATTAATTTAGCAAACAATTAGTTGTTTTGAGCCTTTCAACAAATACTTCTTTGGGCTGGATTGTGGCCAGGATATTGAAACAAACTGCAGATTTTTCGTGCCGACCAATGAATATAACCCCTGAGCTCTCCATTACTTCAGCACTAGGGGATCACGTTTCTCTCCAGCCAATCCGAGGCAAGGGGATCCCATCTTCCTTTTATAAATCGGACTGGTTTTTGTAGGCGAATGAAAGGTAACCGTTTGGGATTACACAGGACATTTACAGAAATCTGTACCAGGGTTTTAATCCTATTCCTTACTTGATATAAGGTAATTATTTCTGAATAATGTTCAAAGTTCTAGGATAAACTATGACAATTTCATTGTGTATGTTTATCAAATTTGACTAATTGGTGTGTGCTTTAGTTTTGCACCGTTTAGCCTAATTATACGGTATTTTATTAAATCCTATTACTATGGTTGTTGACCTAGTTATGATTGTGTGCCGCTTTTTGTGTTAATCTGATGGGTAGTGTGTTCTAGACGTATGTTTGCCGTGCGACAGAAACCACTGCGCTTTAATTTCCTTCATTGTAAACTGGGATTAGTAACATTGTAAGTAACCATGACCACACAGCGGTTTGCTGCCATAGCAGCATGCTCTCATGCATGCTACAAACCATGGATTTGACTCGATATTACCAGGATGCTGATAGTGATCTCATAACGTTGGTGCAATTTTAATTTGGCAGCTACTATTACAAAACATCCGCATATAAATCCTATTGTTTTTAGTGTTGAGATGAAATCCCTGGTTGCTGACCAAACTGTCTTGAAGCAGGATGGTGGCGGGGAAGCATCAAGTGTAGCGCACATGCATGGTCTGTTTAGGGCTCACACATTGTCCATCTGGTTGTTTTGAGTGGATTCAATTTTCACTGTAAATCACTGAATAACTGTAGAATAACTGTAGAATAACATAGAATAACTGTAGACCTAAAATGTTTCAATTCTAAGCATCAAATGCATGTATTGCTCTTTGTTCCAAGGTTTTCAAGGCTCAGTGAAAATGGCCACTTCAGAGAGTGCCAGTTTGAGTAAAGCTGTGAAACAGCAGTATATGGATCTTCCTCAGGGAGACAAGGTTCAGGCCATGTACATCTGGATAGACGGGACTGGAGAGGGGCTCCGCTGCAAGACCAGAACTCTGGATTCTGAACCCAAGACCATTGATGGTAAGTTTAGCAACCCTTTAAGAAAACAAATGGCCAATGGGAACTCCTTCCCCATAATGTGATGTGATTGAGATGCATAAAATCAGATGTTTACATTCATAGATCTTAACAAACGTTTCGGCTTACTTCAATAATACATTCTGTGTTTTATACAGATGGCGTAATCATTGTATGATCAAATTCTGACTGATTTTTACATTACCCTGAACCTAAAGAGTAGTTGAATCCCTTTAGTTCTGTTAATTTCACAGTTCCCCCCCCAGATCTTCCGGAGTGGAACTTTGATGGTTCCAGTACGTACCAGTCAGAGGGATCTAACAGCGACATGTATCTGATCCCTGCTGCTATGTTCAGAGATCCCTTCAGGAAAGACCCCAACAAACTGGTCCTGTGTCAAGTGCTCAAATACAACCGCAAGCCTGCAGGTAAGCCTGAGCAGTAAGGTGACCTTGGGACACATATTAGTGTTTCTTATTGGACAAGTTCAGAATTCTACTGACAGTTAATGTCTTTCATTTTGTACCTACTGAACACAGCCCTCCCTTAAATGGCCATTGAGTCCAGTCCCAATTGGCTCAGTGTAATGTATTTCTATATTTGTCTCCCACCAGAAACCAATCTCCGGCTGATGTGTAAGAAGATCATGGAGATGGTAGAAAACCAGGTCCCTTGGTTCGGTATGGAACAGGAATACACCATCCTGGGCACAGACGGACATCCTTTTGGTTGGCCTTCAAACGGCTTCCCTGGTCCCCAAGGTCAGTTTGAGAGTTGACTGTGTCCCAAATGGCACCCAATTCCCTATATAGGGCTCAACGTTTGACCAGATGTATAGGGGAAAAGGGCTGCCATTTCGGACATAGCCTTGGTTTTTCAGCAGACTCTTATCCAGCAAGACTCGAAATTGGTACATTCAACTAAAGTACTTAAGTTTGAGAGTTTAAACTGTTCACTGTTTTAACCAATGGCAAAAAAACACTGGCATTAAGCCTGTTGATGTGGTGTTTCTGGACAGGTCCCTACTACTGTGGAGTAGGAGCAGACAAGGCGTACGGTAGAGACATCGTAGAAGCCCACTACAGGGCCTGTCTTTATGCCGGGGTTCAGATATGTGGCACCAATGCTGAAGTTATGCCAGCTCAGGTAGGAAACACTGCACATTTTATCAATAGAAATCCTATTGGGGCCCATTTTTACCACAAACACAGATTAAACCTGCCTTTTTAGTCCTGGACTAGGCTTAATTTGTGACTGGGAAACGGCCCAGTGTGTTCTAAAACCTTTAAACTTTCAAGCTAGAATCTCTCATCCCTAAGCCTTATGTGTAGTCTGTATTGTGTCTTCCAGTGGGAGTTCCAGGTGGGTCCTTGTGAAGGGATCAACATGGGAGACCACCTCTGGGCAGCTCGGTTCATCCTGCACCGTGTGTGTGAGGACTTTGGTGTAGTGGCCTCATTTGACCCCAAGCCCATCCCTGGGAACTGGAATGGTGCTGGCTGCCATACCAACTTCAGCACCAAGGAGATGAGAGAAGATGGTGGGTTGAGGTAGGCATGAATTGAGTTTGTGCTGGAAATGCATTAAGGGACATTTTCCCTGGACCCATATTAATCCTAGGGCTAGAATACAATGGCATTTTCCATTGAAAGTGCTTCTTAGCAAAGAGGAAGAGGTGACGCGAGGGTCTGTCCAAAATAAGCCCAATGGGTTTATTTTGGACCGAACCTTGTCATCTGCCTTCCCGCCGTTGGGACAACTTCCATTGTTAAGGTGGAGACATGATCATCTCGTCATTATATACAGATCTCTCCTCTTAGTCAAAGACAAGCTAAATCTCTGTCTGGAAAACCGGCATAAGGTTTTTAGTCTTAAATCTCTTTAACGGTGGATTAACACCCCCCACCCCTTATCCACAAAGGGCCATTGAGGAGTCGATCGAGAAGCTGGGAAAGAGGCACCGCTACCACATCTGTGCCTACGACCCCAAAGGGGGGCTGGACAACGCGCGCCGGTTGACCGGTCACCACGAAACGTCCAACATCCATGAGTTCTCAGCCGGTGTGGCGAACCGCGGCGCCAGCATCCGCATCCCCCACTCAGTGGGTCAGGACAAGAAGGGCTACTTCGAAGACCGCCGCCCGTCAGCAAACTGTGACCCATATGCAGTCACAGAAGCCATGATACGCACATGTTTGCTCAGTGAAGTGGGGGAGGAGCCTACAGAATACAGCAAATTAACTAGATACTCTTTTGGACTGAAATAATCCCCCTTCTCTCCTCTTGAGCTACGCCTCATGAAGTGTCATTCCCAGTACTGTTTTGTCTGTGACTTTGGAAACCCCTTGCAAATTGCAAGTCTTGATCATCCATGTAGGGCTTGCTTTTTTTTAGCCATAAAAAAAATATATATTTTACTTGAGATGAATGAGTATGCTTGATGTATTCTGCCGTGTGTTCAGGGTAGCGTAGTCCCTACATTTTTGGCTTGATCACTGCCAATAATGCCATATAATTGATGCTAAGGAATGATTCCAGACATGTCAGTCGAGGAGGGTGAAATGTTTCCTATGTATAGGTCTATTTTTGTGTATCAATTTGCTACTCATGTTTAACATGATATACTAACCAAGATGCTGTAGATTTATGACTATGCCATGTGTGGTCTGGCTCGTGTGGTACACAAACCCAAAAGGATCCAAGGTGCATCTGTGTTTTTATACATGTGTGGATCTCTATTGTCTACCATTTAGTAGAAGTTGTATCAAGAACCCATTTTCTTATTTGGAACATTAAAAAAATATTTTTAACAATCTGATTCTTCAATTGTGCAATATATAATTTGTTAATGTTAAAGTAAACGGTAGAGCTCAAACAAATGTCTTTTTTAGAGCTTTAAAAAAAAGAGTTTTACATTAAGCAGTTGTCAAAGTGCAGTGATTAATTTTAGTTTACAGGCAATCTTTTGTAAGACTTGCTGACTAAAGGTAACCTGGTCAGATCAACACTGCTTCTCAATTTAGCATTTGAGCCAAGGTGCTCCTGATTAATGTGGTGAAAGAGTATAATTTATTTCCTGTCGATTCAGGTGGGTCTTTGGACCGCTTGACTGTTCCCTAGTTTTAAGAGACTGAATGAACTTAGTGTAATGACTTACTGTAGGAAATGTCAGTGAGCAATGTATTTCAAGTCCCTTTTAACTAGAGATATCCGGGCAGTAGGTAGCCTAGCGGTTAAGTGCGTTGGGCACGTAAGTAACCCAAAGGTCCCTGGTTCAAATCCCTGAGCAGACTAGGTGAAACATCTGTCAATGTGCCCTTTAGCAAGGCATTTAACCCTCCTGTAAGTCTCTCTGGATAACAGTACAAATGAGATTGATGTATACTGAATACTTATGATGGCAAAGAACATACTTGTTTAAATGTATGCCTATTTAAGTTAACATTTACTTAATCTCTATTTCAAACTGTTAAGATTCAGTGGGGGAGAAAGTATCTGATTATGTGACTGAAGACAATGGGCACTTGGTAGTCACCTGTCTTTCTGCAGTCTAGACATTGCTTTCCTTTGTCAGAGTTATTCTGCCTTGTCAGCGTTACCAGTGCTGCCTAACAGCACATTGCAAATGAACTGCACTGACCCTGACCACACATTTTTCTTGAGGTTGTTTCATTTCTAGTGAAGCTTTGGCACAAACTTGTGCTACCAATTCTTAGTATACTTTAACTTTCATGGAATGCTCTTGGTGATCCTTATCTTAATTTCTTTATCAGTGAAGGTGATGTCATACGTTCAGTCTGAATATTCTTGTAAGTGTTGAGTGTACATCGTGCCAAGAAGGCTAGTGTTTACTTGTTGAGGACAGGACACAGCACATTTAATGAGAGAGCTTCCAACGTCCAATTCCCTGTTATGGAAATCCTTATTCCCATGAGACTAATTTGAACCCTGGTACCAATACAGGCAATTACAAAACCATTAGGATAGAGGGGCAGGTGTGTTACCCACATCACAGGTGGAAGAAAAAGGAAACAATGCTCCTGTTCAAACTCAGAATGTGAGAGAGAATCTTGACTGACATGTTTTTGTATAATTGGTACCAGTATTTGAACTACCATGTGTCTCTGAGTCACGTTCTGTTCTGACGGTGAGATTATGAGGCACTTGACAGGCGAGGGAAGCAGGTCTGTTTTGGTACCTTTAACCTACTTCTGCATACTGCAGGCCCAAAGTAAAGGAAGGAGGTGTGCCTGTTCCTGTGCCACACAAAAGGCTGCAAGGCAAGGAAACCTGGAAACTAGCCACGGGGAAAACCTCTTTCAAACTGCCTGTCACTTTGTTCCAATTTAAAGATATTTTGCCAGGTTCAAGTGTTCACTGTGCCAAACCAAAAACAAATGTAATGCATCGCTCAGTTATGTGTAGAGCCATCGTGGAATGCTCTGCCACAAGAGGTTACTCAGGCAAAAAGAACGTTTAGCTTTAAAAATTTATATTGTACCACAGCTCCTCTCTAATTTAACTAAACTATATAAGAATATGAATAGTGTGTAAATAGTATTTTTGTCTCTTGGTGTCTTTCCTATATATAACTCTTACTTTATTTTAAATGTTTTAAATTTAATGTAATATATCTCATGTTGTTCTTGTGTATAGCTGTTCTGTACTTTGTCATGTATGTTTCATGTGGACCCCAGGAAGAGTAGCTGCTGCATGTGCAGTAGCTAGTGGGGATCCTAATAAACTAAACTACAGCCTCATGCTCCACACGTTTTCTCCTAATGATCACCACTGTAACTGGAGCAACACCAAATCAGTGGATACACATCTTTTTTTATGTAACCTTTATTTAACTAGGCAATTCAGTTAAGAACAAATTCTTATTTACAATGACGGCCAAACCCGGACGACGCTGGGCCAGGTGTGCGCTGCCCTATGGGACTCCCAATCACGGACGGATGTGATACAGCCTGGAATCGAACCAAGGACTGTAGTGACGCCTCTTGCACTGAGATGCAGTGCCTTAGACCACTGTGCCAATATCTCGGGGAAACCCTGTAGATATTGGTATACAGAAATATGACATCACTAAAGACATGGTAGGGGTGAAAACAGTTACTTTCAATCTTCACATACACAAAGAGAAAGAGGGGTTACGTAGGGGTCACGTGTGAAATTAGTAGGATTTGATATAAAATAAGGCATTCATATTTACCCTCCCCCTCCTGCCTGGTATAGTGCGTGACAGAGACGAGAAGTCTTTATGCAGTTGTTATGAAATCAAACATTCCACTACTGTAAATAGGCAATGGGACAGTGAAAATGTTAACCTCTATTCTGAGATCATAACGTCATATGTTTTCGTATCAACCTGTAGTGAACCATGGAAATTGTTACAGAGGGCCAGTCCTAAATGGCACCCTATACAATTCAGAGCCCTATGAGCCCTGGTCAAAAGTAGTGCACTATGGCTAGGTTTACACAGGCAACACAATTCTGATCTCTTTCCACTAATTGATATTTCGAGAATAATTGGGGAAAAGATCAGAATTGGACTGCCTCTATTAACGAGGCCCATGTAGGGAATGTGGTGCCATTTGGAACGGAATTAGGGGCCATTTGGAGACAGCTTGCTCTTCTTTTCCAGTCTTGTTCATGAGAAAGTCAAGTTTTTGGAAGTGTGTATTCTCTTGCTGACCTGAGCTACAGTAGTTTACAGCTGTGTACTCCTTTGTTCTGTCTCCAGCAGAGGAGTGGAACGTCAGGACTTGTGGGACTGTTTCTTTCTGAAAGGGATCTTTTTATCATGGTTGTTTCTTCCAAGTTCTTCCCAACTTGTTTGTTTGAACAGGTCAGCAACTCTCACGCTCTCCCCCTCCTCTGGTGTTGTCCACTACAGCTGGGATGATGACATCATCATGAAGTTATCCACATACACTACCGATCAAAAGTTGGGGGTCACTTAGAAATGTCCTTGTTTTTGAAAGAAAAGCAATTTTTTTGTCCATTAAAATAACATAACATTAAGCGGAAATACACTGTAGACATTGTTAATGTTGTAAATGACTATTGTAGCTGGGAACGGCAGATTTTTTATGGAATATCTACACAGGTGTACAGAGGCCCATTATCAGCAACCATCACTCCTGTGTTCCAATGGCATGTTGTGTAGCTAATCCAAGTTTATCATTTTATAAGGCTAATTGATCATTATAAAACCCTTTTGCAATTATGTTAGCACAGCTGAAAACATTTGTTCTGATTAAAGAAGCATTACAACTGGAGCATCAACTGGAGCATCAACATTTGTGGGTTCGATTACAGGCTCAAAATGGCCAGAAACAAAGCTCTTTCTTCTGAAACTCGTCAGTCTATTATTGTTCTGAGAAATGAAGGCTATTGCATGCGAGAAATTGCCAACAAACTGAAGATCTCGTACAACGCTGTGTACTACTCCCTTCACAGAATAGTGCAAACCGGCTCTAACCAGAATAGAAAGAGGAGTGGGAGGCCCCGGTGCACAACTGAGCAATAGGACAAGTACATTAGAGTGTCTAGTTTGAGAAACAGACGCCTCACAAGTCCTCAACTGGCAGCTTCATTAAATAGTACCCGCAAAAAAATAGTCTCAACGTCAACAGTGAAGAGGCGACTCCGGGATGCTGGCCTTCTAGGCAGAGTTACAAAGAAAAAGCCATATTTCAGACTGGCCAATAAAAATAAAAGATTAAGATGGACAAAAGAACACAGACACTGGACAGAGATATGGCTTCTTCTTTGCAACTCTGCCTAGGCCAAAATCCCGGAGTCTCTTCTTCACCTTGAGCAAGGCACATAAACCTAATTGTTCCTGTAACTCGCTCTGGATAAGAGAGTCTGCTAAATGACTCAAATGTAAACCCATGGTGGGGTATGTCTGTTTGATGTGCATGAAAAGTAGATTTTGCAAGTGGTTGGACATTTTCAACACACAAATGATTCTTAAAAAGACTAGAAGAGAAGTAGTCAATTTCCCCTCAACCATGAAAGACTATCATGCATGTTGTTGATGTTAGTTCTGTGTGTGCAGTTAAGGGCAAGGTGTGCTGCTTTGTTTTGAGCCAGCTGCATCTTTGCTAGGTCTTTCTTTGCTGCACGTGATCATATTACCAGACAGTAATCAAGATCAAAGCCTGAACAACTGGTACAGTTGATCTTTGTGTCAAAAACGCAGAACATCATGGCCAAAAGTTTTGAGAATGACACAAATATTATTTTTCACAAAGTCTGCTGCCTCAGTTTGTATGATGGCAATTTGCATATACTCCAGAATGTTATGAAGAGTGATCAGATGAATTGCAATTAATTGCAAAGTCCCTCTTTGCCATGCAAATGAACTGAATCCCCAAAAAACATTTCCACTGCATTTCAGCCCTGCCACAAAAGGACCAGCTGACATCATGGCAGTGATTCCCTCATTAACACAGGTGTGAGTGTTGACGAGGACAAGGCTGGAGATCACTCTGTCATGCTGATTGAGTTCGAATAACAGACTGGAAGCTTCAAAAGGAGGGCGGTGCTTGGAATCATTGTTCTTCCTCTGTCAATCATGGTTACCTGCAAGGAAACACATGCCGTCATCATTGCTTTGCACAAAAAGGGCTTTACAGGCAAGGATATTGCTGCCAGTAAGATTGCACCTAAATCAACCATTTATCGGATAATCAAGAACTTCAAGGAGAGCGGTTCAATTGTTGTGAAGAAGGCTTCAGGGCACCCAAGAAAGTCCAGCAAGTGCCAGGACCGTCTCCTAAAGTTGATTCAGCTGCAGGATCGGGGCACCACCAGTACAGAGCTTGCTCAGGAATGGCAGCAGGCAGGTGTGAGTGCATCTGCACGCACAGTGAG
Source organism: Salmo trutta (assembly GCF_901001165.1). Taxonomy (NCBI): domain Eukaryota; kingdom Metazoa; phylum Chordata; class Actinopteri; order Salmoniformes; family Salmonidae; genus Salmo; species Salmo trutta. Next base: position 32,113,744 of record NC_042978.1, on the reverse strand, counting down.
GCGAAGACTTTTGGAGGATGGCCTGGTGTCAAGAAGGGCAGCAAAGAAGCCACTTCTCTCCAGGAAAAACATCAGGGACAGACTGATATTCTGCAAACGGTACAGGGATTGGACTGCTGAGGACTGGGGTAAAGTCATTTTCTCTGATGAATCCCCTTTCCGACTGTTTGGGGCATCCGGAAAAAAGCTTGTCCGGAGAAGACAAGGTGAGCGCTACCATCAGTCCTGTGTCATGCCAACAGTAAAGCATCCAGAGGCCATTCATGTGTGGGGTTGCTTCTCAGCCAAGGGAGTGGGCTCACTTACAATTTTGCCTAAGAACACAGCCGTGAATAGAATGGTACCAACATGGTACCAACACATCCTCCGAGAGCAACTTCTCCCAACCATCCAGGAACAGTATGGTGATGAACAATGCCTTTTCCAGCATGATGGAGCACCTTGCCATAAGGCAGAAGTGATAACTAAGTGGCTCAGGGAACAAAACATCAATATTTTGGGTCCATGACCAGGAAACTCCCCAGACCTTAATCCCATTGAGAACTTGTGGTCAATCCTCAAGTGGCGGGTGGACAAACAAAAACCCACAAATTCTGACAAACTCCAAGCATTAATTATGCAAGAATGCACTCCCTTTATTGTGAAGGTGTAGGATATATTACATGGATTTATTAGACTTTTTCAAATGTAGATGTTCCAAAGGTTTGCATCAGTGGCTTGAAGGCTGTGTGGAAGCCAGGAGATGCTAAATGTGTTTATGTTAATTAATGGTCAATTACCGTGAGACAGACAGTTTATTTGCTTGACAATCACCGGCTGACAAGATTTTGTGACCGCCACAGCCCTATGTCCAATCAATTGAATTTACCACAGGTGGACTCCAATCAAGTTGTAGAAACATCTCAAGGATGATCAATGAAAACAGGATGCACTTGAGCTCAATTTCGAGTCTCATAGCAAAGGGTCTGAATACTTATGTAAATAAGGTATTTCTGTTTTTTATTTTGAATACATTCGCAAACATAAAAAAAACTGTTTTCACTTTTGTCATTATGTGGTATTGTGTATAGATTGATGAGGAAAAATGTAATGTAATCCATTTTAGAATAAGGCTGTAACGTAACAAAATGCGGAAAAAGTAAAAGGGTCTGAATACTTTCCGAATGTACTGTACCTCTCCCCATCTTCACAACAACTGTGTCAATATGACTTGACCATGTTAACTTACCATGCAATGTTACTCCTAGGAGTTCAGCTTATTCAACTTGTTCAATGGTCACACCCTTTATGTACAACTCCAGTTGAGGTTTAGGCCTAAGAGAATCATTTGAACCAAATACAACGCTTTTTGTTTTAGATGTATTTAAGACCATTCTGACACTGACTGTAACTCCTTGCTTAGAGTCTCAGTAAGCTCACTGGCTGTAGGTGCTGATGTGTAGTTTGTGTAATCTTAAGCATACATAGTCATTGTAACTTATTGTAATAAAAGTGGCAAATCATTTGTAAAAATAGAGAAGAGTAAGGCAATTGCCCTGAGTGATACTGCACTGTACATATCTGATGTTAGAGAAACTTCTGAGTTCTATTGGATAAGTAACTCTCCAACCATATGATGATATGTGATGTAAAGGCATAACAAGTCAATAACATTAAAGGCTGCACTGAAATCTATTAATATAGCTCCAACTATCGTCTTAGTACCCATTTAATTAAGCTATTAGTAATCTGAGTCAGTACAGTACAGGTTGAGTGCCCTTACATACATGTAGTAGTGAGTGGTAGTTTGTTGCCTAACCATGACTGAATCAGCCAGTGCCAAATTGCTTCCTACCCCTTCACCTACAATCATTGAATGGTTAGGGCCAAGGGGAAGGGATAGGGGCAAATTGGGTACGACTGAGCAAGTGAAGGCCGATGCTCAGCCCCTTTATCTTCTTCTGCCTTCCTCAAGCAGATTAGTAATGGACAGAGGCATGGTCTGGGTCTGGGGCAGTCATGTGCACACCAAATGACTCTCCTTACTGCATGCTCTATAGAGCGTGCTCTGGAGGAAATGCAATTAAAATATCTACTCTTGTTTAGAAGCATGGAGGACATCCCATCCACCCAGTCCATCAGACACACACAGAGCTGTAGGTGATGTTGCAGAGCATGCACGCATGTGTGTTTGTGCATGAGAGAGATGGGAGGAGGAGAGGAGGAGAGGGACAGATAGGGGATAGAGAATGATGCTGAAAGCCAAGCCAAATAAAAAAATATTAAAATTATAGAGGGGTTAAGAACAAATCAGGAGAGTAAACATAATAGCAATGTGAAGGTAGAGAGATGCTGCAGCTTGGTTGCCATGGCACCCACCTTCTGAGCCCAGACAATATGCGTGTTGTGTTTGTATGGAGGAGAGAGAGCGTGTGTGTGTGTGTGTGTGTGTGTGTGTGTGTGTGTGTGTGTGTGTGTGTGTGTGTGGTGAAAGAGAGGGGGTGGGGTAGCCTGCATGCTGTTACAGTGCTTATAGAAAGTCTACATTGCCTTCAGAAAGTATTCACACTTTTTCCACATTTTGTTGTGTTACAGCCTGAATTTAAAATGGATTACATTTAGATCTTTAGTCACTGGCCTACACACAATACCAATAATGTCAAAGTGGAATTATGTTTTTCAAAACATAATTTATTTTATTTATCTTGCTCCTTTGCACCCCAGTATCTCTACTTGCACATTCATCTTCTGCATATCTATCACTCCAGTGTTTAATTGCTATATTGTAATTATTTCGCCACTATGGCCTATTTATTGCCTTTACCTCCCTTATCCTACCTCATTTGCACACACTGTATATAGACTTTTTCTATTTTATTGTTGACTGTATGTTTGTTTATTCCATGTGTAACTCTGTGTTGTTGTTTGTGTTGCACTGCTTTGCTTTATATCGGCCAGGTGCAGTTGTAAATGAGAACCTGTTCTCAACTAGCCTACCTGGTTAAAAAAAAGGTGAAATACATTTTTTTTTTTAAGAATGAAAAGCTGAAATGTCTTGAGTCATTAAGTATTCAACCCCTTTGTTATGGCAAGCCTAAATAAGTTCAGGAGTAAAAATGTGCTTGACATGTCACATAATAAGTTGCATGGATCTGTGTGCGATAATAGTGATTAGCATGATCGTTTCATCTCTGTACCTCCACACATACAATTGGCTGTAAAGTCCCTCAGGCGAGCAGTGAATATCAAACACAGATTCAACCACAAAGACCAGGAAGGTTTTCCAATGACTCGCAAAGAAGAACACATATTGGTAGATAAGTACAAATAAAAAAAGCAGACACTGATTATCCCTATAAGTATGGTGAAGTTATTAATTACACTTTGGATGGTGTATTAATGCACCCAGTCACTACAAAGATACAAGCGTCCTTCCTAACTCAGTTGCCAGAGAGGAAGTAAACCGCTCAGGGATTTCACAATGAGGCCAATGGTGACTTTCAAACAGTTACAGAGTTTAATGGCTGGCATAGGAGAAAACTGAGGATGGATCAACAACATTGTAGTTACTCCACAATATTAACCTAATTGACAGAGGGAAAAGAAGGAAGCCTGTACAGAATAAACATATTCTAAAACATGCATCCTGTTTGCAACAAGGCACAAAATAAAAACTGCAAAAAAATGTGACAAAGCAATTCACTTTTTGTCCTGAATGCAAAGTGTTATGTTTGGGGCAAATCCAATACAACATATTACATATTACCACTCTCTATATTTTCAAGCAGAGTGGTGGCTGCATCATGTTATGGGTATGCTTGTAATCGTTAAGGACTGGGGAGTTTTTCAGGATAGAAAAGAAACGGAATGGAGCTAAGCACAGGAAGTCCTAAAGGAAACCTGTTTCAGTCTGCTTTCTACCAGACACTTGGAGATTAATTCACCTTTCAGCAGGATAATAACCTAAAACACAAGGCCAAATATGCACTGGAGTTGCTTACCAAGAAGACAGTGAATGTTTCTGAGGGGTTGAATTTACAGTTTTGACCTACAGTTGAAGTCGGAAGTTTACATAGACTTAGGTTGGAGTCAATAAAACTTGTTTTTCAACCACTCCACAAATTTCATGTTAACAAACTATAGTGTTGGCAAGTCGTTTAGGACATCTACTTTGTGCATGACACAAGTCATTTTTCAAACAATTGTTTACATACAGATTATTTCTCTTATAATTCACTGTACAACAATTCCAGTGGGTCAGAAGTTTACATACACTAGGTTCAATGTGCCTTTAAACAGCTTAGAAAATTCCAGAAAATGATGTTATGGCTTTAGAAGCTTCTGATAGGCTAATTGACATCATTTGAGTCAATTGGAGGTGTACCTGTGGATGTATTTCAAGGCCTACTTTTAAACTCAGTGCCTCTTTGCTTGACATCATGGGAAAACCAAAAGAAATCAGCAAAGACCTCCCAAAAAAAAGTCTGGTTCATCCTTGGGAGCAATTTCCAAACGCCTGAAGGTACCACGTTCATCTGTACAAACAATAGTATGCAATATAAACCCCATAGGACCACGCAGCCGTCATACCGCTCAGGAAGGAGACGCGTTCTGTCTCCTAGAGATGAACGTACTTTGGTGTGAAAAGAGCAAATCAATCCCAGAACAACATCAAAGGACCTTGTGAAGATGCTGGAGGAAACAGGTACAAAAGTATCTATATCCACAGTAAAACGTGTCCTATATCGACATAACCTGAAAGGCCGCTCAGCAAGGAAGAAGCCACTGCTCCAAACCCGCCATAAAAAAGCCAGACTACAGTTTGCAACTGCACATGGGGACAAATATCGTACTTTTTGGAGAAATGTCCTCTGGTCTGATGAAACAAAAATATAACTTTTTGGCCATAATGACCATTGTTATGTTTGGAGGAAAAAGGGGGAGGCTTGCAAGCCGAAGAACACCATCCCAACCGTGAAGCACGAGGGTGGCAGCATCATGTTGTGGGGTGCTTTGCTGCAGGAGGGACTGGTGCACTTCACAAAATAGATGGCATCATGAGGGAGGAAAATTATGTGGATATATTGAAGCAACATCTCGAAACATCAGTCAGGAAGTTAAATCTTGGTCACAAATTGGTCTTCCAAATGGAAAATGACCCCAAGCATACTTCCAAAGTTGTGGCAAAATGGCTTAAGGACAACAAAGTCAAGGTATTGGAGTGGCCATCACAAAGCCCTGACCTCCATCCTATAGAAAATGTGTGGGCAAAACTGAAAAGGCATGTGTGAGCAAGGAGGCCTACAAACCTGACTCAGTTACACCAGCTCTGTCAGGAGGAATGGGTCAAAATTCCCCCAACTTATTGTGGGAAGCTTGTGGAAGGCTATCCGAGACATTTGACCCAAGTTAAAGAATTTAAAGGCAATGCTGCCAAATACTAATTGAGTGTATGTAAACTTCTGACCCACTGGGAATGTGATGAAAGAAATAAAAGCTGAAATAAATCATTCTCTCTACTATTATTCTGACATTTCACATTCTTAAAATAAAGTGGTGATCCTAACTGACCTAAGACAGGGAATATTTACTAGGATTAAATGTCAGGAATTGTGAAAAACTGAGTTTAAATGTATTTGGTTAAGGTGTATGTAAACTTCCGACTTCAACTGTATTGTTAACCATCTACCAATCACTGCCCTTCTTTAAGAGGCTCTGAAAAGCTCCCTGGTCTTTGTAGTTGAATCTGTGCTTGAAAATTCAATAAATTATTGAGAGACCTTACAGATGTTGTATGTATGGGGGACAGAGGAAGGGGTAGTAATTCAAAAATCATGTCAACTCCTACAACATCTGAACTCATTTAGGCTTGCCTAAACAAAGGAGATGAATAATTATATTTTAGATATTTAGGTTTTATTTATTTGTAAACATCTACTTTGACATTAGTGAAGATCAATGACCAAAAATGACAATTAAATCTATTTCAAGCTGACTTTGTAACGCAACAAAATCTGTAAAAAGTTAAAGTAGGTGTAGACTTTCTATAGGCCTTGTCTGAAATAGAACACCAGGTCAAACGTATATCCTGAAACCCCTCCTCGAACACATAGCCTGCATCCTCCTCCTCTAAACATATAGCCTGCATCCTCCTTCTCTAACGTATAGCCTGCATCCCCCTCCTCTAACACACTGTCTGCATCCTCCTCCTCAAACATATAGCCTGCATCATCCTACTCTAACGTATAACCTGCATCAACCTCCACTAACATATAGACTGCCTCCTCTAACATTAGCAAGCATCCTCCTCCTCTAACATATAGCCTGCATCCCCCTCCTTGAACATACAGCCTGCATCCTCCTCCTCTAACGTACAGCCTGTATCAACCTCCACTAACATATAGCCTGCCTCCTCTAACATTAGCCAGCATCCTCCTCCTCTAACGTATAGCCTGCTTCGTTCTCCTCTAAAGTATGGCCTTCATCCTCTTCCTCTAATGTATATTCTGCATCACCCTCCTTGAACATACAGCCTGCATCCCCCTCCTTTAACAAACAGCATGCATCCCCTCCTCTATCATAAAGCCTGCAACCCACTCCTCTAACATATAGCCTGCATCCTCCTCCTCTAACATATAGCCTGCATCCTCCTCCTCTAACATATAGCCTGCATCCTCCTCCTCTAACATATAGCCTACATCCCCCTCCTCTAACATATAGCCTGCATCCTCGTCCTCTAACATATAGCCTGCATCCTCCTCCTTTAACATATAGCCTGCATCCCCCTCCTCTAATGTATAGCCTGCATCCCCCTCCTCTAACTGCCTGCTCTAACATATATCCTGCATCCTCCTCCTCTAACATATATCCTGCAACCTCCTCCTTTAACATATAGCCTGCATCCTCCTCCTCTAACGTATAGCCTGTATCCCCCTCCTCTAACGTATAGCCTGCATCCTCTTGCCCTAACGTATAGCCTGCATCCTCTAATATTAATCCTGCATCCTCCTCCTCTAACGTATAGCCTGCATCCCCCTCCTCTAACGTATAGCCTGCATCCTCTTGCCCTAACGTATAGCCTGCATCCTCCTGCCCTAACGTATAACCTGCATCCTCATCCTCTAACGTATTGCCTGCCTTCTGTAATATTAATCCTGCATCCCCCTCCTCTAACGTATAGCCTGCATCCTCTTCCTCTAACGTATAGCCTGCATCCTCCTGCCCTAACGTATAACCTGCATCCTCATCCTCTAACGTACAGCCTGCCTCCTATAATATTAATCCTGCATCCTCCTCCACTAACGTATAGTCTGCCTCTTCTAATATCTATCCTGAATCTCACTCCTCTAACATATAGACTGCATCCTCTAACATAAAGCCTGCATCCCCCTCCTCTAACATGTAGCCTGCATCCTCCTCCTCTAACATATAGCCTGCCTCCTCCTCCTTCAACATATAGCCTGCATCCCCTTCCTCTAACATATAGCTGGCATCGCCTCCTATAATGTATAGTCTGCATCCTCCTCCTCTAATATATAGCCTACATCCCCTTCCTCTAACATATAGCCTGCATCCTCCTCATGTAACATATAGTCTACATACCCTTCCTCTAACATATAGCCTGCCTCCTCTAACATATAACCTACATCCCCTTCCTCTAACAAATAACCTGCATCCCCCTCCTCTTACATATAGCCTGCATCCCTCTCCTCAAACATATAACCTACCTCCTCTAACATATAGCCTGCATCCCTCTCCTCTAACATACAGCCTACATCTATCTCCTCTAACATATAACCTACCTCCTCTAACATATAGCCTGCATCCCTCTCCTCTAACATATAGCCTGCATCCTCTTCCTCTAACATATAGCCTGCATGATCCACCTCTAACATATAACCTGCATCCCCCTCCTCTAACATACAGCCTACATCTATCTCCTCTAACATATAACCTACCTCCTCTAACATATAGCCTGCATCCCTCTCCTCTAACATATAGCCTGCATCCTCCTCCTCTAACATATAGCCTGCATCCTCCTCCTCTAACATATAGCCTACATCCCCCTCCTCTAACATATAGCCTGCATCCTCCTCCTCTAACATATAGCCTGCATCCTCCTCCTCTAACATATAGCCTACATCCCCCTCCTCTAATGTATAGCCTGCATCCTCCTCCTCTAACATATAGCCTACATCCCCTTCCTCTAACATATAGCCTACATCCCCCTCCTCTAACATATAGCCTGCATCCTCCTCCTCTAACATATAGCCTGCATCCTCCTCCTCTAACATATAGCCTACATCCTCCTCCTCTAACATATAGCCTACATCCCCTTCCTCTAACATATAGCCTGCATCACCTTCCTCTAACATATAGCCTGCATCACCTTCCTCTAACATATAGCCTGCATCACCTTCCTCTAACATATAGCCTACATCACCTTCCTCTAACATATAGCCTGCATCACCTTCCTCTAACATATAGCCTGCATCACCTTCCTCTAACGTATAGTCTGCCTCCTCTAACATATAGCCTGTATTGTCCTCTAATGTTTCGCCTGCATCCTTGTCCTCTAACGTATAGCCTGCATCCCCCTCATCTAACGTATTGCCTGCCTGCTCTAATATTAATCCTGCATCACCCTCCTCTAACGTATAGCCTGCATCCTACTGCCCTAACGTATAACCTGCATCCTCATCCTCTAACGTACGGCCTGCCTCCTATAATATTCATCCTGCATCCCCCTCCTCTAACATATAGCCTACATCCCCCTCCTCTAACATATAGCCTGCATCCTCCTCCACTAACGTATAGTCTGCCTCTTCTAATATCTATCCTGAATCTCACTCCTCTAACATATAGACTGCATCCTCTAACATAAAGCCTGCATTCCCCTCCTCTAACATGTGGCCTGCATCCTCCTCCTCTAACATATAGCCTACATCCCCCTCCTCTAACATATAGCCTGCATCCTCCTCCACTAACGTATAGTCTGCCTCTTCTAATATCTATCCTGAATCTCACTCCTCTAACATATAGACTGCATCCTCTAACATAAAGCCTGCATCCCCCTCCTCTAACATGTAGCCTGCATCCTCCTCCTCTAACATATAGCCTGCCTCCTCTAACATATAGCCTACATCCCCTTCCTCTAACATATAGCCTGCATCCTCCTCCTCTAACATATAGCCTGCATCCTCCTCCTCTAACGTATAGTCTGCCTCTTCTAATATCTATCCTGAATCTCACTCCTCTAACATATAGACTGCATCCTCTAACATAAAGCCTGCATCCCCCTCCTCTAACATGTAGCCTGCATCCTCCTCCTCTAACATATAGCCTGCCTCCTCTAACATATAGCCTACATCCCCTTCCTCTAACATATAGGCTACATCCCCCTCCTTTAATGTATAGCCTGCATCCTCCTCCTCTAACATATAGGCTACATCCCCCTCCTTTAATGTATAGCCTGCATCCTCCTCCTCTAACATATAGCCTACATCCCCTTCCTCTAACATATAGCCTGCATCCTCCTCCTCTATCATATAGCCTGCATCCCCCTCCTCTAACATGTAGCCTGCATCCTCCTCCTCTATCATATAGCCTGCCTCCTCTAACATATAGCCTGCATCCTCCTCCTCTAACATATACAGCCTGCATCTATCTCCTCTAACATATAACCTACCTCCTCTAACATATAGCCTGCATCCCTCTCCTCTAACATATAGCCTGCATCCTCTTCCTCTAACGTATAGCCTGCATCCCCCTCCTCTAACGTATAGCCTGCATCCCCCTCCTCTAATGTATAGCCTGCATCCCCCTCCTCTAACGTATAGCCTGCATCCCCCTCCTCTAATGTATAGCCTGCATCCTTTTCCTCTAACATATAGCCTGGCTAGACTGTAAACTCTCCTTCCAGACTCCTATTAAACATATCCAATCCAAAATCACATCCAGAATCGGCTTTGTATTCGCAACAAGGCCTCCTTCACTTATGCCGCCAAACTTATCCTGGTAAAACTGACTATCCTACCGATCCTCGACTTCGATGTCATCTACAAAATAGCTTCCAATACTCTTCTCATCAAAATGGATGCAGTCTATCACAGTGTCATCTGTTTTGTTACTAAAGCCCCTTATACCACCCACCACTGCGACCTGTATGCTCTAGTCGGCTGGCCCTCGCTACATATTCGTCGTCAGACCCACTGGCTCCAGGTCATCTATAAGTCTTTGCTAGGTAAAGCTCCGCCTTATCTCAGCTCACTGGTAACGATAACAACACCCACCCGTAGCACGCGCTCCAGCAGGTATATCTCACTCGTCATCCCCAAAGCCAACACCTCCTTTGGCCGCCTTTCCTTCCAGTTCTCTGCTGCCAGTGACTGGAACGAATTGCAAAAATCGCTGAAACTGGAGACTAATATTTCCCTCACTATCTTTAAACATCAGCTATCTGAGCAGCTAACCGATCGCTGCAGCTGTACATAGTCCATCTGTAAATAGCCCACCCAATCTACTTACCTCATCCCCATATTGTTTTTATTTACTTTTCTGCTCTTTTGCACACCAGTATCTCCACTTGCACATCATCATCTGCTCATCTATCACTCCAGTGTTAATCTGATAAATTGTAATTACTTCGCACCATGGCCTATTTATTGCCTTTCCTCCTCACGCCATTCGTACACACTGTATATAGACTTTCTTTTTTTTCTATTGTGTTATTGACTGTATGTTTTGTTTATTCCATGTGTAACTCTGTGTTGTTGTTTGTGTCGCACTGCTTTGCTTTATCTTGGCCAGGTCGCAGTTGTAAATGAGAACTTGTTCTCAACTAGCTTACCTGGTTAAATAAAGGTGAAATATACTGCTCAAAAAAATAAAGGGAACACTTAAACAACACAATGTAACTCCAAGTCAATCACACTTCTGTGAAATCAAACTGTCCACTTAGGAAGCAACACTGATTGAGAATACATTTCACACGTGGTTGTGCAAATGGAATAGACAACAGGTGGAAATTATAGGCAATAAGCAAGACACCCCCAATAAATGAGTGGTTCTGCAGGTGGAGACCACAGACCACTTCTCAGATCCTATGCTTCCTGGCTGATGTTTTGGTCACTTTTGAATGCTGCCGGTGCTTTCACTCTAGTGGTAGCATGAGACAGAGTCTACAACCCACACAAGTGGCTCAGGTTGTGCAGCTCATCCAGGATGGCACATCAATGCGAGCTGAGGCAAGAAGGTTTGCTGTGTCTGTCAGCGTAGTGTCCAGAGCATGGAGGCGCTACCAGGAGACAGGCCAGTACATCAGGAGACATGGAGGAGGCCGTAGGAGGGCAACAACCCAGCAGCAGGACCACTACCTCCGCCTTTGTGCAAGGAGGAGCAGGAGGAGCACTGCCAGAGCCCTGCAAAATGACCTCCAGCATGGCCACAAATGTGCATGTGTCTGCTCAAACGGTCAGAAACAGACTCCATGAGGGTGGTATGAGGGCCCGACGTCCACAGGTGGGGGTTGTGCTTACAGCCCAACACCGTGCAGGACGTTTGGCATTTGCCAGAGAACACCAAGATTGGCAAATTCCCCACTGGCGCCCTGTGCTCTTCACAGATGAAAGCAGGTTCACACTGAGCACGTGACAGACGTGACAGAGTCTGGAGACGCCGTGGAGAACGTTCTGCTGCCTGCAACATCCTCCAGCATGACCGGTTTGGCGGTGGGTCTGTCATGGTGTGGGGTGGCATTTCTTTGGGGGGCCGCACAGCCCTCCATGTGCTCGCCAGAGGTAGCCTGACTGCCATTAGGTACCGAGATGAGATCTTCAGACCCCTTGTGAGACCATATGCTGGTGCGGTTGGCCCTGGGTTCCTCCTAATGCAAGACAATGCTAGACCTCATGTGGCTGGAGTGTGTCAGCAGGTACTGCAAGAGGAAGGCATTGATGCTATGGACTGGCCCGCCTGTTCCCCAGACCTGAATCCAATTGAGCACATTTGGGACATCATGTCTCTTTAGTCCAGGTCTGGGAGGAGATCCCTCAGGAGACCATCCGCCACCTCATCAGGAGCATGCCCAGGCGTTGTAGGGAGGTCATACAGGCACGTGGAGGCCACACACACTACTGAGCCTCATTTTGACTTGTTTTAAGAACATTACATCAAAGTTGGATCAGCCTGTAGTGTGGTTTTCCACTTTAATTTTGAGTGTGACTCCAAATCCAGACCTCCATGGGTTGATAAATTGGATTTCCATTGATTATTTTTGTATGATTTTGTTGTCAGCACATTCAAGTATGTAAAGAAAAAAGTATTTAATAACATTATTTCTTTCATTCAGATCTAGGATGTGTTGTTTAAGTGTTCCCTTTATTTTTTTGAGCAGTGTATATTTGTTAAAATCCTCCTCTTTTATTTTTTATTTTACCTTTATTTTACTAGGCATGTCAGTTAAGAACAAATTCTTATTTTCAATGACGGCCTAGGAACAGTGGGTTAACTGCCTTGTTCAGGGGCAGAACGACATATAGCCTGCATCCCCCTCCTCTAACATAAAGCCTGCATCCCCCTCCTCTAACGTATAGCCTGCAGCCCCCTAATCTAACGTACAGCCTGCATTGCATCCCCCTCCTCTAACATATAGCCTGCATTGCATCCCCCTCCTCTAACATATAGCCTGCATTGCATCCCCCTCCTCTAACGTACAGCCTGCATTGCATCCCCCTCCTCTAACGTACAGCCTGCATTGCATCCCCCTCCTCTAACGTATAGCCTGCATTGCATCCCCCTCCTCTAACGTACAGCCTGCATTGCATCCCCCTCCTCTAACGTACAGCCTGCATTGCATCCCCCTCCTCTAACGTATAGCCTGCATTGCATAACCCTCCTCTAACGTATAGCCTGCATTGCATCCCCCTCCTCCAACAGAGCCTCTATATGCCCCCTTCTAAACAAAGACCTCCAGTTAGATGGACCATATATTTGACGTTCAAAAACAACAACAATATAGGGTCTTTTGTACTCAGCGGGCAGTAGGTAGCCTAGCGGTTAATAGAGTGTTGGGCCAGTAACTGAAAGGTCGCTGGTTCAAATCCTAGAGCTGGCAAGGTGGAAAAATCAGCCATTCTGCCCGAGGCAGTTAACCCCCAACAACAACTGCTCCCTGGGCGCTGATGACGTGGACCTCTGATTCAGAGGGTTTGGGTTAAATGCGGACGACACATTTCGGTTGAATACATTCAGTTGTGCAACTGATTAGGTATTCCTTTATAATGCTACAGTAAACAAGATCTGCTGGGTTCAAATTAAAGTCAGATGGTTTTAACACAAAAAAGGCCCCATCACTGGTCTGGGTCTGTATTTGTATGGAGGAGAAAAGGCTTCACTATGACTGTGCCATAGCTTGTGTCTCGAATGGTACCCTATTTCCTATATAATGCACTACTTTTAGTGGGCAACTAAAGAGCCCTCCAGCCACCACCGATCATGTTGTTGACAACAGACTGGTCTTGTGTTGTTTGTGAACAATCCCCAGTCCCAATCTCTCCTAGAGCAGTCTGTTGTGAAAATGACCATGGCAGGGCCACACACACACACACACACGCGCACACACACACACACACACACACACACACACACACACACACACACACACACACACACACACACACACACACACACACACACACACACACACACACACACACACACTGAGATAGTGAGTGTTGGGAAACGACAGCAGCTGTAAAAGCAGACACATGACGTGGTGGTTTGGGAGAGATCAAGGGACAGCTATAAAGCTATAGGGGACACCACCACCGACCACCTTACTCAGGACCCCCATAGTGAACATTTCAGCAATGGTCTGAGAAAGCTGTGTTTTCATCACGCTTCATCACGCTTCCAGGCACTATATCTGAAAGGCAAAGGTACCACCATTTTTTTCTTATTTCTTACTCAGGCTTTCTACTTACTTCGATAAGTCTGGAGTCCTAACTTGAGATTTGCACGTGTAGTCCAAGTTTTTGTATGAATCTCACATTGACCTCAATGCATGATTTACACAAAAGTGATCCTATCTTAGTTAGGACAAATAAACATCTAAATGGGAGAGGCAGATAAGTAAAGGCATTGTGTTTGTGTTGATCCCATGGAGAAGATCTGGGTCAAGTCTGTTGACTGACCACACACACACAAACACACGATGTTGACTGAAAACACTGTAGACCACAGCATGTGCAGCTGACTGACTGGGAGATAAGAGACAATGAACACAAGAGAGGTGAAGGAACACTAACATGGTAATGCACACACATTCACACACACACATTTACACACACACAACACTTCAATGGAAGAAGGAGAATAGACCTCCGATGCTCTCAAGACACACCTCTCCGGGAGCTTCTGAATGAGAGAAAGATACTGGCATCAGAGAAAGAGACGAGGTGAGAAGTTTTACTTCAATGATGGAGCACACGCCCAGACCCCATGGGGGAGTCCCGTCAGCCGGAGAAGTGACATTTTTAAAATGAAATGTTAGCAAATAAAAAAAATATATATATATATAAATACATTTACATAAGTATTCAGACCCTTTACTCAGTACTTTGTTGAAGCGCCTTTGGCAGCAATTACAGCCTTGAGTCTTCTTGGGTATGACGCTACAAGCTTGGCACACCTGTATTTGGGGAGTTTCTCCCATTCTTCTCTGCAGATCCTCTCAAGCTCTGTCATGTTGGATGGGGAGCGTCCCTGCACAGCTATTTTCAGGTCTCTTGATCGGGTTTAAGTCCGGGCTCTGGCTGGGCCAATCAAGGACATTCAGAGACTTGTCCCGAAGCTACTCCTGCATTGTCTGGGTGTGAGCTTCAGGTCGTTGTCCTGTTGGAAGGTGAACCTTCGCCCAAGTCTGTGGTCCTGAGCGCTCTGGAGCAGGTTTTCATCAAGGATCCCTCTGTACTTTGCTCTGTTCATCTTTCCCTCCATCCTGACTAGTCTCCCAGTCTCTGCTGCTGAAAAACATCCCCACAGCATGATTCTGCCCGGTGATGAACGGTGCCTGGTTTCCAACAGACGTGACACTTCGCATTCAGGCCAAAATGTTCAATCTTGGTTTCATCAGACCAGAGAATCTTGTTTCTCATGGTCTGAGAGTCCTTTAGGTGTCTTTTGGTAATCTCCAAGCGGCTGTCATGTGCCTTTTACTGAGGAGTAGCTTCTGTCTGGCCACGCTACCATAAAGGCCTGATTAGTGGAGTGCTGCAGAGATGGTTGTTCTTCTGGAAGTTTCTCTCATCTCCACAGAGGAACTCTGGAGCTCTGTCAGAGTGGCCATCGGGTTCTTGGTCACCTCCCTGACCAAGGCCCTCCTTCCCCGATTGTTCAATTTGGCCGGGTGGCCAGATCTAGGAAGAGTCTTGG
Organism: Salmo trutta; assembly: GCF_901001165.1. Taxonomy (NCBI): domain Eukaryota; kingdom Metazoa; phylum Chordata; class Actinopteri; order Salmoniformes; family Salmonidae; genus Salmo; species Salmo trutta. The sequence continues at coordinate 32,098,333 of NC_042978.1, read as the reverse complement.
TGGTTCCAAACTTCTTCCATTTAAGAATGATGGCTACTGTGTTCTTGGGGACCTTTAATGCTGCAGACATTTTTTGGTACCCTTCCCCAGATCTGTGCTTCGACACAATCCTGTCTCGGTGCTCTAAGGACAATTCCTTTGACCTCATGGCTTGGTTTTTGCTCTGACATGCACTGTCAACTGTGGGACCTTATATAGACAGGTGTGTGCCTTTCCAAATAATGTCCAATCAATTGAATTTACCACAGGTGGACTCTAATCAAGTTGTAGAAACAACGCAAGGATGATCACATTCAATTGTCTGTATGGTCCCTCAGTCGAGCAGGGAATTTCAAGCACAGATTTAACCACAAAGACCAGGGAGGTTTTCAAACGCCTCACAAAGAATGGCACCTATTGGTAGATGGGTAAAAATAAAAAAGCAGACATTGAATATTCCTTTGAGAATGATGAAGTTATTAATTACACTTTGGATGGTGTATCAATACACCCAGTCACTACAAAGATACAGGCGTCCTTCCTAACTCAGTTGACAAAGAGGAAGGAAACCGCTCTTGGAATTTCACAATGAGGCCAATGGTGACTTTAAAACAGTTTAATCTGCTTCCACCAGACACTGGGAAATGAATTCACCTTTCAGCAGGACAACAACACAAGACCAAATATACACTGGAGTTGCTTACCAAGAAGACAGTGAATGTTCCTGAGTGTCCGAGTTAAAGTTTTGACTTAAATCTACTTGAAAAACTATGGCAAGACCTGAAAATGGTTGTCTAGAATGATCAACAACCAATTTGACAGAGCTTGAAGTATTTTGAAAAGAATAATGGGCAAATGTTGCACAATCCAGGTGTGGAAAGACTGTAATCTGTAATTGCTGCCAAAGGTGCTTCTACAAAGTATTGACTCAGGATTGTGAATACTTACAGTATGTGAATTAGATATTTCTGTATTTCAATACATTTGCAAACATTTCAAAAAATATGTTTTCCCTATGTCATTATGGGGTATTGGTAATCCTTTTTGAATTCAGGCTGTAACACAACAAATGTGGAGTAAGTCAAAGGGTATGAATACTTTCTGAAGGCACTGTAAGTAGCAGTTAGTATTGCCATTTAGCTAGCTACCTGTTTGATGTTTTCCTTTTGCAACCAGGGCAGAAGAAAGCAACATTCACCTTCATAAATACTTTTTACATTGATATCCATACATAATGAAGCACTTAAGGGACCTCATGGGCACCCTTAACTTTGTCACTTAATTTAAGGGGGAAATTCACCTTAATGTTTTATGCAACCGGGCCAAGATCTCTATCTATATCCATGGCCTGTTGTTCACACAAGTATCTGCCCTCTCACTGGATAGAATGGTCCTACCTGATCTCATCTCCTCCCGCCTACCTTCCATCTTTGAGGACATGTATTTCCATTGTTAGAGTGGTCAATCAACTATCCTGCCAATATAATAGACAATCTTTGCAGACATCTAACTTGATAGAGTCAGTAGTTACTTGGCATTCTAACAATGGGTGTTAGAGCCCCGCCCCTTTGATTACAGGGTGACAACTGGAAATGTACAGTAGCAATACACTGATGTATACACACCATAGGAGGCTGCTGAAGGGAGGACGGCTCATAATAATGGCTAGAACTGAGCTAATTGAATGGCATCAATGTACACTATATATACAAAATTATGTGGACACTCCTTCAAAGTAGTGGATTAGGCAATTTCAGCCACACCTGTTCCTGACAGGCGTATAAAATCGAGCACACAGCCATGCCATCTCCATAGACAAACATTGGCAGTAGAATGGCCTTACTGAAGAGCTCAGTGACTTTCAATATAGGATGCCACCTTTCCAACAAGTCAGTTCTTTACATTTCTGCTCTGCTAGAGCTGCCCTGTAAGTGCTTTTATTTTGAAGTGGAAATGTCTAGGAGCAACAATGGCTCAGCCCCGAAGTGGTAGGCCACACAAGCTCACAGAATGGGACTGCTGAGTGCTGAAGCGCATAGTGCGTAAAAATCGTCTGTCCTCGGTTCCAACACTCACTACAGAGTTCCAAACTGCCTCTGGAGGCAACGTCAGTATAAGAACTGTTCCTTAGAGAGCTTCATGAAATGGGTTTCCATGGCCGAGCAGCCGCACACAAGCCTAAGATCACCATGCGCAATGCCAAGAGTCGGCTGGAGTGGTGTAAAGCTCGCCATCATTGGACTCTGGAGCAGTGGAAACACGTTATCTGGTGTGATGAATCACGCTTCACCATCTGGAAATCCGACGAACAAATCTGGGTTTGGCAGATGCCTGGAGAATGCTACCTGCCCCAATGCAAAGTGCCAACTGTAAAGTTTGGTGGACCAGGAATAATGGTCTGGGGCTGTTTTTTATGGTTGGGGCTAGGCCCCTTAGTTCCAATGAAGGGAAATGTTAATGCTACAACATACAATGACATTCTAGACGATTCTGTGCTTCCAACTTAGTTTAGTTAATTAATTTGACCATTATAAAAAAATCAAGCACACATAAAACTTGAAAAAGCCATACATGCAAATGAGTAAAATCACTTTGGATAACACACAATAAAGTCTGGGACTTATTTCCATTGTGGTCCTCTTGAAACAAGATGGCTAGTCAAGATCGAACACGGTTGAAAACAGTATGACAGCGAGATAATAAAACAAAAAACAAAGAAGAAGAACATCTACCTCAACATTACAGTTACATCATAGGGGTCATTCATATGGGCACAGAAGACATCAACCCGTTTTTTACTTTATTTTTAAAGCTGCCCAGAGAGAATCTCGTTTTTATGGGCAGAGGCAACTCATTCCACTCTGAGGCTCCAGTATACAATAAAGTACCTTTCCCAGCATTACTCCTGAACCTGTATAAGAACACATTAGCAACACCTGATCTGGTGCTGTGGTTGTGTGCATTCCTAACACAGGGAAAGTAAACAGTTAGATATCTGGGCGCAGAACCATAAATACTCCTGTAAACCAAACCCATTCTAATCTGGGATACCCTAGCCTCAACAGGCAGAGAGTTGAGTTCCTGAAAGCAGCTCTTGCCTATGTGAGTACGTTGACTCACATTCTACCCTGATCAGCTTATTCTGGGCTATCTGGAGCTTCCTTTCATAAGCTAAGATAAGCCCCCAAACCAGGAAGTACTAGGGTAGTCAAAATGTCATTGAATGTGGCGATTGGCTAGCACTTTCATGGAGTCCTTATCAAGCAGCTTGGACTTTCTAGCCAAAAACGTAGTCCTGTCATTAACCTTCCCTTGCACTTTAGTGGCCATGCTCACACCTCCCAAGCTTCCATCAAGGATGCATCCCAGGTAGCTAACAGAGGTTTTAGTAGTCAGCACCTCACCCCCTAACTACACTCTGATTTCAGAGGACCTACTCAAGTTAGGTCTGGATGCAAAAAGAATTCCCTCAGTTTTACCTAAGTGCAGAGACAGCACAGATGTTGGAGATAATAAGCTAAGTATGCTCTGCAACATAGTTTTACTTTTGTGAGACACAAGAAGTGTAGAATCATGCACATAAAGGAAAATAACAAGCATCTTTCATATCGTTTATTTACAGTAAAAAATAAAAGCCCAAGCACGCTCCCCTGCGGAATGCCACAACTCATTGGTTTTGCCTGAGACAGTGAACCATTAGCCTCTACTACTTGCTCCTTACCTGATAAATAGGACTTTACCCAGCCTAGAGAGATACTGCTTAACTTTGTGGCAATAGTTTGGGGAAGGACCTTTCCTGTTTCGGCATGAAAATGCCCCTGTGCACTAAGCAAAGTCCATACAGAAATGGTTTGTCGAGATCGGTGTGGATGAACTTGACTTGCCTGCACAGGACCCTGACCTCAACCCCATCGAACACCTTTGGGATGAATTGGAATGCGAGCCAGGCCTAATCGCCCATAATCAGTGCCCGACCTCACTAATGCTCTTGTGGCTGAATAGAAGCAAATCCCCGCAGCAATGTTCCAACATCTAGTGGAATGCCTTCCCTTAAGAGTGGAGGCTGTTATAGAAGCAAAGGGGGGACTAAATCCATATTAATGCCCATGATTTTGGAATGTTAGACAAGCAGGTGTCCACATACTTTTGGTCATGTAGTGTATATGATACCATTCCACTAATCCCGCTCTAGCCATTACCATGAGCCCGTCCACCCCAATTAACGGGCCACCAACCTCCTGTATTACACACCCATGTTACATCATGTTGATGTCAGTGCTTCATACTTTATATTTTGTAACTTATGAGTAACATACCGGTATCCAAACATATTCTGTATGTAACCCAGACTGGTACAGAATATGGCCGGATGGTTCATCCCAACCCAAATATGATAATGCTGGTTCAGCTGTTAATTAAATCACCAAAGGTTTCTCCTCAGTTGGTGTCTATAGGCTGGTGTTTTTTTATGAGAGGTCTGGTTTTGCACAGTCACACTCTGTTTAGACTTTACAGCCTCAGGGAAACTGCTTATGTTACAGGTTAGAGTTCAGAGGTCTGGGAAGAAAGACGCTAGGAGGTCATTAAAAACAGGTCGTGAAAGGCCATATGTTGTTTTCAGTTAAGCCAATATTTCAATATTTGGGTAAGCAACAAATATTGATGAAAGCAACAAACAGTCTCTCTCTTCTTTACAGTAAATCTAATCTGTGGTGATAATGCTAGTAGGGATGTCTAATGTCTTCCACACAGGCTGCCCTATGCTCCTTTAAAAGGCTGATGCCGCCACTGGAGGTTGTAAACATCTATTTCCCTCAACTGTGGATGGTGAAAGTTGACAGGTTGTACTTCTTCTGCTTCTGCTCCTCCACAATCTCCACCTCTTCCTCTTCCTCCTCCTCCACTATCTCCATCTTTTCCTCTTCCTCCTCCTCCACTACCTCCATCTCTTCCTCCATCTCCACCTCTTCTTCCTCCTCCACCATCTCCCCCTCTTCCTCCTCCTCCACCACCATCTCCACCTCTTCCTCCATCTCCACCTCTTCCCCCTCCACCATCTCCACCTCTTCCTCCTCCACCATCTCCACCTCTTCCTCCTCCACCATCTCCACCTCTTCCTCCATCTCCACCTCTTCCTCCTCCTCCATCACCACCTCTTCCTCCACCATCTCCACCTCTTCCTCCTCCACCATCTCCACCTCTTCCTCCTCCACCATCTCCACCTCTTCCTCCACCATCTCCACCTCTTCCTCCTCCACCATCTCCACCTCTTCCTCCTCCACCATCTCCACCTCTTCCTCCTCCACCATCTCCACCTCTTCCTCCTCCACCATCTCCACCTCTTCCTCCTCCACCATCTCCACCTCTTCCTCCTCCACCATCTCTTCCTCCTCCACCTCTTCCTCCTCCATCTACACCTCTTCCTCCTCCTCCATCACCACCTCTTCCTCCACCATCTCCACCTCTTCCTCCTCCACCATCTCCACCTCTTCCTCCTCCACCATCTCCACCTCTTCCTCCACCATCTCCACCTCTTCCTCCTCCACCATCTCCACCTCTTCCTCCTCCACCATCTCCACCTCTTCCTCCTCCACCATCTCCACCTCTTCCTCCTCCACCATCTCTTCCTCCTCCACCTCTTCCTCCTCCATCTACACCTCTTCCTCCTCCATCTACACCTCTTCCTCCTCCTCTCCTTCTCCTGTACCTCCCCTTTCCCAGGCAGTTTTTTTTCTTCCGTCCTGTTTTTCTGTAAAACCACCTGGTGTCAGATTGCTCACCCTCAATGGGAACAAAATGTTCTCACTCATGCATTTGTGTAACTGTTCCCCAAGCAACTGAACGCCTATGAGTTTTCTGGATTGCAACATTGTGTCGGATCTTTGTGAGCCTTACATAAACACTGAGTGTACAAAACACCTTCCGTATACTGAGTTGCACCCCTTTGGCCCTCAGAACATCCTCGATTTGTCAGGGCATGGTGTCGAAAGCGTCCCATGAGGATACTGGACCATGTTAACTCCAATGCTTCCCACAGTTGTGTCAAGTTGGCTGGATGTCCTTTGGGTGGCGGACCATTCTTGATACACACGGGAAACTGTTGAGCGTTAAAAACCCAACAGCGTCGCAATTTTTTAACCTTTATTTAACTAGGCAAGTCAGTTAAGAACAAATTGTTATTTACAATGACAGCCTACTAATGGACATACATAACATTCTGGAACAAATACATGCCATAGCCTACAACAATAAACTGCTACACAGTAGCTCAGCACCGGGATTAAAAACTGTAGTTTAGTTTCCTGTCAAATCAAACAACAGTTACCTAGCCATTTTCCATCTCTGCACTGCTTTCATCAACTCAACTGAAACTGAGAGGTCTGCTGTTCTTTCACGGCAGCTGCACTCCATAGTAAGAAAAAAAAGCCAGCTCTGAGCCATCTGCAGACAAAGCTTCAAGGCAGAGGGGTTGGGGGGGTGGTTGGTAGTAAATTAGGGGATGGTGCCAGGAAGCAGGAGGAGGAAGAAGGGGGGAGGTGTAACATGGGGGATAGGCTGTCTTTAAAATCCACCAGGAAAACAAGTTAAGGGAAGTGGAAAAATACTGGAGATCTCAGGTTGTTTTTAGCATTGAGAGAGTGGTGTCAATACACATCGGTGAAATTATGAACATTTATGTCTGCAGTTATTACAAAGAGACAGGAAGAGAGAAAAACAGACAGTCAACATAGGCCTGATCTCTATTGTGTCAAAAACTAGAAGAGTGACACTATTTTAGTGTGTGACACACGGGAAACTGCTCCCTCACGATGCCAGGACAGCGGAGTCAATCACCACCTTCCGGAGACACCTGAAACCCCACCTCTTTAAGGAATACCTGGGATAGGATAAAGTAATCCTTCTAACCCCCCCCCCCCCTTTAAAAGATTTAGATGCACTATTGTAAAGTGGTTGTTCTACTGGATATTATAGGTGAATGCACCAATTTGTAAGTCGCTCTGGATAAGAGCGTCTGCTAAATGACTTAAATGTAAATGTTAAATGTAACATAAGCCATGGTATATTTACACACTAAGGAAGGCTTCTGAACAGCTTCTACTCCCAAGCCATTAGACTGCTTAACAGTTATTGAAATGGTTACCCTGACTACTTTCATTGACCCCCTTTGTATTTGCACTGATTCTCTTGCACCTGCTCTATGCACACTCACTGGACTCTACCCACACACTCACACATACTTACACAGACACTCCAACACAATCATACACAATCATACATAGATACACTATGTATGATTGGAGATGGTGGAGGAGCAGAAGTAGAAGATGTCCACATATGCTGATGTTACTCTGTTTATTATCTATCCTGATTGCCTAGTCACTTTTACCCCTACCTACATGTACATATTACCTCAGTACCCTGCACATTGACTGTTACCGGTCCTCCTTGTATATAGTGTCATTATTGTGTTAGTATTTCCTTTTGAGCACATTTTTCTTACTTTTTAACTCTGCATTGTTGGGAAAGGGCTCGTAAATAAGCACTTCATGGTAAAATCTACACCTGTTGTATTCGGCACGTGACGAATACAATTTCATTTGAACTCACGGTCGTGTATGTTTAGCCCACATACCCTCTCTATGCAAATAAACCTGCCCGCCTTTATACACATTTTTACATTTACATTTTTGTCATTTAGCAGATGCTCTTATCCAGAGCAACTTACAGGAGCAATTAGGGTTAAGTGCCTTTGCTCAAGGGCACATAAACAGATTTCACGTAGTCGGCTTGGGTATTCCAACCAGTGACCTTCCGGTTACTGGCTCAAAGCTCTTAACTGCCAGGCTACCTGCCGCCCGAGTGTCCAAAACATTAGGTGAATCCAAATAAAACCTTTAATACGTTATTGATGTTACCTGTTAAATCCATTTCAATCAAAGTAGATGAAGGAGAGGAGACAGGTTAAAGAAGTCTTTTTAAGCCTTGAGACAATGGAGAAAAGGATTGTGTATGTGCCATTCAGAAGGTGAATGGGTAAGACAAAAGATTTAAGTGCCTTTGAACAGTAGGTGCCAGGCGCCCCAGTATCAGGGGTGGCAGGTAGCCTAGTGGTTAGAGAGTTGGGCCAGTAACCAAAAGGTTGCTGGATTAAATCCCTGAGCTGACAAGGTAAAAATCTGTTGTTCTGCCCCTGAACAAGGCAGTTAACCCACTGTTCCCCGGTAGGCCATCATTGTAAATAAGAGTTTGTTCTTGACTGACTTGCCTAGTTAAATAAAGGTTAAATTAAACATGTAGGTGAGGTGAATGAAGCTACAGCAGTCAAGGTATTTTAAGGTCTCCCGAGTGGTGCAGCGGTCTAAGACACTGCATGTCAGTGCTAGAGGTGTCACTACAGACCCTGGTTTAGATTTTTGCAGTTCGTTCCAGTCATTGGCAGCAGAGAACTGGAAGGAGAGGCGGCCAAAGGAGGAATTGGCTTTGGGGGTGACCAGTGAGATATACCTGCTGGAGCGCGTGTTTAACGGGGGGTGCTGTTATGGTGACCAGTGAGCTAAGGCAGGGCTTTACCTAGCAGAGACTTGTAGATGACCTGGAGCCAGTGGGTTTGGCGACGAGTATGAAGCGAGGGCCAGCCAACGAGGCAAAATGGATGGCACTGTGATAGACTGCATCCAATTTGTTGAGTAGAGTGTTGGAGGCTATTTTGTAAATGATATCGCAGAAGTCAAGGATCGGTAGGATAGTCAGTTTTACGAGGGTATGTTTGGCAGCATGAGTGAAGGATGCTTTGTTGTGAAATAGGAAGCCGATTCTAGATTTAATTTTGGATTGGAGATGTTTAATGTGAGTCTGGAAGGAGAGTTTACAGTCTAACCAGACACCTAGGTATTTGTAGTTGTCCACATATTCTAAGTCAGAACCGTCCAGAGTAGTGATGCTGGATGGGCGGGCAGGTGCGGGCAGCGATCGGTTGAAGTTTTACTTGCATTTAAGAGCAGTTGGAGGCCACGGAAGGACAGTTGTATGGCATTGAAGCGCATCTGGAGGGTTGTTAACACAGTGTCCAACGAAGGGCCAGAGGTATACAGAATGGTGTCGTCTGCGTAGAGGTGGATCAAAGAATCACCAGCAGCGAGAGCGACATCATTGATGTATACAGAGAAGAGAGTCGGCTCGAGAATTGAACCCTGTGGCACCCCCATAGAGACTGCCAGAGGTCCGGACAACAGGCCCTCCGATTTGACATACTGAACTCTATTGGAGAAGAAGTTGGTTAACCAAGCGAGGCAATCATTTGAGAAACCAAGGCTGTTGAGTCTGCCAATAAGAATGTTGTGATTGACAGAGTCGAAAGCCTTAGCCAGGTCGATGAATACGGCTGCACAGTCTCTTATCGATGGCGGTTATGATATCGTTTAGGACCTTGACCGTGGCTGAAGTGCACCCATGACCAGCTCTGAAACCAGATTGCATAGCAGAGAAGGTATGGTGAGATTCGAAATGGTCGGTAATCTGTTTGTTAACTTGGCTTTCAAAGACCTTAGAAAGGCAGGGTAGAATAGATACAGGTCTGTAGCAGTTTGGGTCTAGAGTGTCTCCCCCTTTGAAGAGGGGGATGACCGCGGCAGCTTTCCAATCTATGGGAATCTCAGACAATATGAAAGAGAGGTTGAACAGGCTGGTAATACGGGTTGCAATAATTTCGGCAGATAATTTTAGAAAGAGAGGGTCCAGATTGTCTAGCCCAGCTGATTTGTAGGGGTCCAGATTTTGCAGCTCTTTCAGAACATCAGCTATCTGGATTTGGGTGAAGGAGAAGTGGGGGAGGTTTAGGCGAGTTGCTGTGGGGAGCGCAGGGATGTTGACTGGTGTAGGGGTAGCCAGGTAGAAAGCATGGCCAGCCGTAGAAAAATGCTTATTGAAATTCTCAATTATAGTGGATTTATCGGTAGTGACAGTGTTTCCTAGCCTCAGTGCAGTGGGCAGCTGGGAGGAGGTGGTCTTATTCTCCATGGACTTTACAGTGTCCCAGAACTTTTTAGAGTTTGTACTACAGGATGCAAATTTCTGTTTGAAAAAGCTAGCCTTAGCTTTCCTAACTGCCTGTGTATATTGGTTCCTGACTTCCCTGAAAAGTTGCATATCACGGGGGCTATTCGATGCTAATGCAGAACGCCACAGTATGTTTTTGTGCTGGTCAAGGGCAGACAGGTCTGGAGTGAACCAAGGGCTATATCTATTCCTAGTTCAACATTTTTTGAATGGAGCATGCTTATTTAAGATGGTGAGGAAGGCACTTTTAAAGAATAACCAGGCATCCTCTACTGACGGGATGAGGCCAATGTCATTCCAGGATACCCCGGCCAGGTCGATTAGAAAGGCCTGTTCGCTGAAGTGTTTTAGGGAGCGTTTGACAGTGATGAGGGGTGGTCGTTTGACTGCAGACCCATTACGGATGCAGGCAATGAGGCAGTGATCGCTGAGATCTTGGTTGAAAACAGGAGGGCGAGTTAGTTAGGATGATATCTATGATGGTGCCCGTGTTTACGGATTTGGGGTTGTACCTGGTAGGTTCATTGATAATTTGTGTGAGATTGAGGACATCAAGCTTGGATAGTAAGACAGAACTCTGCAGGCTATATCTGCAGTAGATTGCAACACAGACCCCTTTGGCAGTTCTATCTTGGCGGAAAATGTTATAGTTAGGGATGGAAATTTCTGGGTTTTTGGTGGTTTTCCTAAGCCAGGATCCAGATACGGCTAAGACATTCGGGTTGGCAGAATGTGCTAAAGCAGTGAATAAAGCAAACTTAGAGAGTAGGCTTCTAATGTTAACATGCATGAAACCAAGGCTTTTACGGTTACAGAAGTCAACAAATGAGAGCACCTGGGCAGTAGGAGTGGAGCTAGGCACGGCAGGTCCTGGATTAACCTCTACATTACCAGAGGAACAGAGGAGAAGTAGGATAAGGGTACGGCTAAAGGCTAGAAGGACTGGCTGTCAAGCACGTTAGGAACAGAGAATAAAGGGAGCAGGTTTCTGGGCACGATAGCATAGATTCAAGGCATAATGTACAGACAAAGGTATGGTAGGAAGAGAGTACATTGGAGGTAAACCTAGGCATTGAGAATTGATGTGAGAGATATAATCTCTAGAGACATTTACACCAGGTGATGTCATCGCATATGTGGGAGGTGGAACAACATGGTTGGTTAAGGCATATTGAGCATATTGAGTATCACAACCAGCCGTGATTGGGAGTCCCATAGGGCAGCGCACAACTGGCCCAGCGTTGTCTGGTATCCTGGCATGTCTTCAAGTGAAGACAGCATATGGAGTCCTATTCTTACATAACCATGCTCACACCATGACTGTACCTTCATTTTGATTACAGCATAACTCCGGCCAAACCCGGACAACGCTGGGCCGATTGTGCACCGCCGTATAGGACTCCCAATCACATCCGGTCGTGATTAGGAGTCCCATAGGGCGGCGGACAATTGGCCCAGCTTCATCCAGGTTGGCCGGGGTAGGCCGTCATTGTAAATAAGAATTTGTTCTTAACTGACTTGCCTGGTTAAATGAAAAAATGGTTGGAGTATATTTTTACTTCTTTTTGCTGTTCTCCTAATAGCATTTTAGAGCTTTTAAATTGTGTAGAAATGCAGTAAATCAGCTTCAACTTGGAGAGGAACAAAAATTCCTTGGAGGGGAGTTACCACTGAACATGTATCTAACTTGAATATGGATCAATATTTTTTTACCTTTATTTATACAGGTTTTTCTCGTTGAGATAAAATCTCTTTTTCAAGAGAGACCTGGTCCAACAGCAGCATGGGGAACAACGTTTTAGACATAAGAACTTACATACACTAACATAACATTGAACAAAACTGTAGACACACATACAGTACAACAATTACATATTACATAACGAAACACTAATGTCATAACTAATAAACAGCTATCCTAAAGAAAATGACACTCTTCTATGATATTTACATCGACTAAGTGTTTAAACTTCACACACGTGACTAGATCATCAAACTTTTAAATGTTCAGGAGAGAATTCCAGGACCACGGAGCTGAGTAACTAAAACGAGTTCTACCATGACCTGTTCTAATTCTTGGTACTGTTAAAAGCAAATGAGAATGGGACTGTAATTGACATTTATTTACTGACCTGAATAAAAAAGAACAGAGATAAAGTGCCATTTTACCTAATATAGCCTTATAAATCCAGAGTGGGCTCCCGAGTGGCACAGCAGTCTAAGAAACTACATCTCAGTGTTAGAGGCGTCACTACAGACCCTGGTTCGATTCCAGGCTGTATCACAACCGGCCGTGATTGGAAGTCCCATAGGGTGGAGCACAATTGGCCTAGCATCGTCCGGGTTAGGGTTTGGCCGGGGTAGGCCATCATTGTAAATTAGAATTTGATCTTAACTGACTTGCCTAGTTAAATAATGGTTAAATAAATAAAATCAATGTATACCAGTTAAGTATAAGCCTACGCAACGTCAATGGCGACCAGCCAACGGTGCTGTACAGATCACAATGATGTGTTCGACGTTTTGATTGGTAATGAACCTGAGGGCCGCATGATGCACTGAATCAAGTGCTCTCAGGGTAGTGGTTGAGGCCTGCATATATACAGTACCATTCAAAGGTTTGGACACACCTACTCATTCAAGGGTTTTTCTTTATTTGTACTATTTTCTACATTGTAGAATAATAGTGAAGACATCAAAACTATGAAATAACACATGTAGTAACCAAAAAAGTGTTCATCTTCAAAGTAGCCACCCTTTGCCTTAATGACTGCTTTGCACACTCTTGGCATTCTCTCAATCAGCTTCATGAGGTAGTTACCTGGAATGCATTTCAATTAACAGGTGTGACTTGTTAAAAGTGAATTTATGGAATTAATGCGTTTGAGCCAATCAGTTGTATTGTGACAAGGTAGGGGTGGTATACAGAACATAGCCCTATTTGTTAAAAGACGAAGTCCATAATATAGCAAGAACAGCTCCAATAAGCAAAGAGAAACGACAGTCCATCATTACTTTAAGACATGAAGGTTAGTCAATGCGGAAAATTTCAAGAACTTTGAAAGTTTCTGCAAGTGAGGTCGCAAAAACCATCAAGCGCTATGATGACACTGGCTCTCATGAGGAATGGAAGACCCAGAGTTACCTCTGCTGCAGAGGATAAGTTCCTTAGAGTTACCAGCCCAAATAAATGATTCACAGAGTTGAAGTAACAGACGCATCTCAACATCAACTGTTCAGAGGAGACTGCGTGAATCAGGCCTTCATGGTCGAATTGATGCAAAGAAACCACTACTAAAGGACACCAATAAGAAGTATAGACTTGCTTGGGCTAAGAAACACAAGTAATGGACATTAGACAGGTGGAAATCTGTCTTTGGTCTGATGAGTCCAAATTTGATTTTTTGGTCCCAACCACCATGTCTGTCTGAGACGCAGAGTAGGTGAATGGATGATCTCCGCATGTGTGGTTCCCACTGTGAAGCATGGAAGAGGAGGTGTGATGGTGTGGGGGTGCTTTGCTGGCGACACTGTCTGTGATTTATTTAGAATTCAAGGAACACTTAACCAACATAGCTACCACAGCATTCTGCAGCAATATGCCATCCCATCTGGTTTGCTCTTAGTGGGACAATGACCCAACACCCCTCCAGGCTGTGAAAAGGGCTATTTGACCAAGGAGAGTGACAGAGTGCTGCACCATATGACCTGGCCTCCATAATCACCCAGTTGAGATGGTTTGGGATGAGTTGGACCTCAGAGGGAAGGAAAAGCAGCCAACAAGTGCTCAGCATATGTGGGAACTCCTTCAAAACTGTTGGAAAAGCATTCCAGGTGAAGCTGGTTGAGAGAATGCCAAGAGTGTGCAAAGCGGTCATCAAGGCAAAGGGTGGCCACTTTGAAGAATCTAAAATCTAATATATATTTTGATTTATTTAACAATTTTTTGGTTACTACATGATTCCGTATGTGTTATTTCATAATTTTGATGTCTTCTCTGCAATGTAGAAATAGTAATTGTAAAAACAAAGAAAAACCCTTGAATGAGTAGGTGTGTCCAAACTTTTGACTGGTACTGTATAACATCACTAAAATCTAAAGCCGCCAGTAATGCACATCGTACTAACTCCTTCCTGGCCTCCAGAGAAAAACAAGCCTTATGCCGGTAATAAAAACCTATTCTCAGCTTGAGCTTCCTTATCAAGTTCTCCACATGAACAGTGAAGCTCAGCTTGTCATCCACCCACATTCCCAAATATTTGTACACTTTGACTAACTCAATAGTATGTCCATCCAATGTAGCAATGACATGATTAGTAACATGCCTGGCATTTGAAAATACCATGCATATTGTTTTACCCAAATTCAGAACCAGCTTCAAATCATACAGCTTCTGTTGTATGGTGTTAAATGCTCTTTGGGCATTATCAAAAACTAAAGATAAACTACACTTGAATAAAGAACAGTATAGTCTGCATAGAAATTAACATCCGCTCTTTCAATATAATCCTCAATGTTGTTGACATACAAAATTAACAACAGTGGGCCCAAAATAGAACCTTACGGAACAAATGAGCACAAATCTATGGATTTACAACCATCCGCCATTACACATTGTGTACGATTTGATAGGTAATTTATAAACCCAGCTAGAGCATGACCAGTAATTCCACAACATTTTAACATTTGCAACAACATGGTCCACGGTGTCAAATGCCTTCAACAAATCAATAAAGACAGACACACAATGTAACTGTCACGTCCTGACCATAGAAAGCTGTTATTTTCTATGGTAGAGTAGGTCAGGGCGTGACAGTTTTTTTTTCTAGTTTAGATTTTCTATGTTGTTATGTTCTAGTTTTTGTATTTCTATGTTGTTGTTTTTTTGGGATGATCTCCAATTAGAGGCAGCTGGTCATCGTTGTCTCTAATTGGAGATCATACTTAAGTAGTTGTTTTTCACACCTGGGTTTGTGAGAGATTGTTTTTGAGTTAGTGTATGTTGCACCTCTTTGTCACGGTTTGTTGTTTTTGTTCTTTAGTTTATTTCTGTATCTTGCATAGTTTCACAGTTCAATAAAATATGTGGAACGATACACACGCTGCACTTTGGTCCCATTCTTCAGACAGCCGTGACAGTAACTTCTTGTCAAGAGCACAGTGGATGTCATTTACGAACTTCAATGTTGCTGAAACAGTGCTGTGGCCAGACCTAAAACCTGATTGCATTCTATTTAAAGATGTTGTTTTCTTGGAGCTAGGCCTTCAACTGCCTACTAACTAAGGACTCCAATACCTTAGACAGTACATACAATTTTGATATGTGTCGTACAGTAGCCTAGTGCATAGAATTTTGAGTTGATCAGAGCCAGATGTTAACCAATCCTGATTCAGATCACCCATCAAGAGAAACTCAGAGTTGACATGCTGTGATAACAATACAATCCAGAGAGCCAGCAGTAGCAGATGGATGTCTATAACAACAAGATACAACAATATTTAAAGATGAGCTGAGGTTTCAAAGACAGATATTGAAATTGCATAGGTTTAGTAACAGAATTCAGAACGACCGCCGAAAACGTATTTTACCTATACAGCAACACCATCACCCCTATATTTACGATCAGCACGAAAAACATTGTAACCATTTATGCCAATATTTTTATCTGTAATAGGTTTTTTGAGACAGGTTTCAGAAAGCATAAATACGTCAGGGTCGGCAGTTTTTATCAATATATTCACAAAATCCGGCTTCGGCAGAAGACTTCTTGCATTTATATGCAGAAACTTCAGGCCACTCTGACTACTTAATTCGGCAGGGGTAAAAATGTCAGGACCTGGGTTAGATTGCACATTTCCAGACAGAAGCAGCAAGATAATGGAAAGTCTAGATCGCGGTTACCACATTTGGATTTACAGACAGCACTTTAACGACAATCCACAGTCACCAGAGAGTCTTTAACGCCACATATGTCAGGATATGTGTGAAGTCCGGAAACATGGTTAAGTACCAAGAGAACAGTTCTGACATGTAAGCGCAAGAGTCTGAATGCTCCCATGTTGTTTGGGAGAAATGTGCAGAGTTCTCGCGTGCGTTTACAGAGCAAGCGTGTGGTTTCTCCCAGGCATGAGAGGGAAACAACCATATTTCCTCATTCACAGAAAAAAGGGCTCTACAAGTATCGCCAACATTGTAAAAGCCAAGGGTAGGCAACAGCAAAATGAGAAACAGCAGCGTGTTCGTTTATTGCCCTATCGATTAACATGAGAGAAAACACAGTGCTAAGCACATACAAAGTCAACAGAACAATCTAAGATATGTAGCCAACACAACTCTAAACACTAATATTAAAGTAGCTACGACTTCATATAAAAGCGTTCCTAAATTAAAATACAAACATAGAAAGAATCACTAATCAAATAGTCCAACAGCAGATCAGTAAAAAGTCAGCGTATGATGTAAGCGAGCAAAGCTCCGGGGAGAGAGAGAGTGGCGGGGGCACCTGAACCAGACTGGGAGAGACAGACCAGGGCAGGCGGGGAGCAGTGCAGCAGGTAACAGGATGAGACCAAAGAGAGACCCTCAACTAAGCAGACATCCAGGGATACAATAGATGTTAAAATAACCGTCGGTTGAAAACAAAACCAGAACGGTAATAAAATTGCTAAAATACAGACCAGAATGGATGGTCATGTAAAAGCCGGGAGCAAAAAGTTTGGTGGTAGCCTCTTCCAAGTTCAGCCTGATCACTTCAAATTGATTTATTTCAATAAATTGGGGCAGATACAAATTAACAGTAAAACAGTTATTCAATGCAATACATCATAGCTTGAGCCAATTTTCAAAGCTATTTGTGATACAATTTTGCCATTTATTGGCTACAACACGTCATTTGTCTGTGCATACTATTTACTGCATGGTTATGCTATATGTAGCAATATAGTTTAGCCCTTGCCTTTTAACTCCAGGAACTGGTTTCTGTTGCCTATTACAAGCTTGTATTTATCATGGTAGATAACACTTGCTTAAGTCATTCGTAAATTATATTAAAAAACAATAATCTCTGTACATGTTCGACTTGGGAAATCAGTTAGCAATTGTCTGGACTGAGTAGTTTTTAAGCACATGAAGGGGGCCTCTGGCTGTGCCTGCACCTATAGGAGTGAAAGTTAAGCTCCGCCCCTGGTTCTTACCTTACTTGGCTCTCATGCTCAAAAGGTACATCAAGCAATACAATAAATGTACATTCTTAGGGTAGTTTCGTAACAACATAATATAGGTAAAAACATAACTACATAAAATCTGTCTAATTTGATATCCTGGCTTGGCTTCAAGTGAAGACAGAATCTGATGTGCAATGTCCTATGGAGTCCTACTCTTACATAATCATGCTCACACCATGACTGTACCTTCATTTTGATTACAGCATAACTCCGGCCAAACCCGGACGACGCTGGGCCAATTGTGCGCCGCCGTATGGGACTCCCAATCACAATTGGCCCAGCGTCGTCCGGGTTTGACCGGGGTAGGCCGTCATTGTAAATAAGAATTTGTTTTTAACTGACTTGCCTAGTTAAATAAAAGGGGCAGAACGAATGACAATGGGATGCTAAAAGTAAAGAACTACGTATGTCGTGCTTGAATACAGAAAGTATTTACTTGAAGCACATTAATAAACCTGCTGCTGAGTCTTGCTGTGGCAGCATTTTCCCAAGGTCTACACTCTACATGATGGCAACATGCTGATAAACCTCTCTTGGGCAAATTCCAGCTTGCCCTGAGGAGCTGGCACTTAGGCAGCAGACTTCCATTGAAACATCATGTCTGGGACAGCCCATGAAAACAGATGACGCAGGCAGGTGAAGCAGGTACCGGCTAAAACAACACATAAGCTCACAGAGCTCAGGTGTGTACCAGGACTCTGGTGTGACTGACAGCCTCCGCCAGCAGTTCCTGTTCCTGATGGAGTTAATCAAATCAGGAACACAGACAGAACAGTACAGACCACCACTGACTGACTGATCAATGTGGTTTCAGGTAAATTCATATTATTCTGTATGTAAATCTGTGAACTCCATGTAGTATGATATTTATATAATGTAGGTTACATTATGAATGGAATAGCGGTCGTACAATATAATATGAATTAGAGGACGTATAATGTCATTTGTCTTAGCATATGCATATGAATTGGATGGCGTAACTAATCACACGTCTTGGAGGACATATAGTATTGCACGTCTTTATCTGAGACTAGGTTCCTTGTTACACTGTAACAACAAAGGAGAATTACAGGGAGAATTTACGTTGGCGGCTAATTCCCTTCCAATTGCATAACTACATAAAATCTGTCTAATTTGATATCCTGGCTTGGCTTCAAGTGAAGACAGAATCTGATGTGCAATGTCCTATGGAGTCCTACTCTTACATAATCATGCTCACACCATGACTGTACCTTCATTTTGATTACAGCATCCCTGTGAAAAGACATGGGAGAAAGGTACACTGTGACAGATTTCCATAGAAATATGCTACATTGCAGCAGAAGTCAAAGATTATAATTTTTCTCGAATATGATAATAATCTACAGTATGTTAATAAGACTCCCAACATCTTCTATAAATATATACATTTATGAAATGACAAGGAAGAAGATTACACCCCTATGTAAAATGGGAAAGATGATGTCTGGTCTCCTTGGATGATGTGAAAGGTGGGCTAAAGGCCAACTATGTAGCCTTTTGAGAAGGAGAATAATCCTAGATCTAAGAAGACGTACTCTCTTGTTCCCATGACGTCATAGTGACCTGACCTCACAGGCTTTTCTCTCTCTCCTCATCCTCTCTCTGCCTGTGTCTCTCTCCCTCCTCTCCCTGCCTCTGTCTCTCTTTAGTCTCCCTTTAGTCTCCCTAGACATCCGCTTTGCCTCCCTCAATTTTCAAATGCTCTCTACTAGCTATGTTTACCTCGGCTTTTCTAGTCTACACAGTGGTTATGTCTCAAATGGCACCCTATTCCTTATATAGTGCACTACTTTTGACCCTATGGAGCCTGGTTAAAAGTAGTGCACTACAGAGGGAATAGGGTACCATTTGGGATACAAAGAGTGTCTTCAGCTTCAGTGAACTGTAGCCATAGCCAGTTACATAACTATTCCTCCCACTCTGTGGTTGTGGCGTTGCCAACAGTGGAGGCTGCTGAGGGGAGGACGGCTCATAATAACGTCTGGAACGGAGCAAATGGAATGCCCTGAAACACATGGAAACCATGTGTTTGTTGTATTTGATGCCATTACACTCATTCCACTCCAGCCATTACCACAAACCCGTCCTCCCCAATGAAGGTGCCACCAGCCTCCTGTGGTTGCCAACTATCCTCCTTGCTCCACGTGAGACTGATGATGGTTCACGCCTCGGAGGCGTCCTGATAAGACACGGGATTCGTCCCAAATGGCATCCTATTCCCTATATAGTGCACTACATTTGACCAGAGCCCTATGGTTAGGCTATTGCAAAAAGCAGTTCACTATATTAACAATAGAGTGCCGTTTAGGACGCATCCAATGAGTGTCAACATGTTGGCCAAGATGTTTTCCATCATCCTTACAATTATCATGTAGATCTAAAAGCAACACAGACTGCTCAAAGAAATGATTTCAATGGTTATTGGACATGATAGTAAAAGGCATTCAGTGGTTATTGTACAGAGTGAAAGACAAAAACAAGTTGCTGTTAGTTAACCTCTGTACCCCCTAAGGCATTGTGCCAAAGATTCCATATTGATCTAAGACAGAAGTAAACACAGTGTTTGCGCAGAGAGGCTGCTGAGCATTGTGGCCTGAGGGCAGTCTAATCTTGATGTTCACAGGCGATGGCGCATGGGACAGAGACGGAGAACAAAAACGTGGCACTCTCCTGCTCCCTGGTTGTGTCCCATCTAGCACAATATTCCCTACAGTACATAGTGCACTACGCTATGGGCCCTGGTCAAAATGAATGCACTAGATTGTCAATAGGGTGCCATTTGGGACACAATCTCATTGTCTAAAGCACAGAGAACTCTATCCTCAAGACATTAGTTGGGGGATAGAAGCATGCCTAACCTATCCATTCCAATGTCTTGTCTTGCATCAACTCTCAATGATACTAACCACCTATTCAAGTTACAGCATTGTTGTTTGGTGGAAGTTTGTGAAACTTGCATGGATTTCAACACATAAAGCGTGGGTTGCCAACTTGAGAGAATTTTGTGTCTTGATGAATACAAAATGCAATGTTGTGTGTGTGTGTGTATTTATTAGTATGCAGGCATGTTGCGCAACCATTAGGCCAACACTGTTGGAGAAAAACACAATTTCAAGATTGGAGGAGATTGTCAATATAGAGTTGTGTGGTCAACTGGTCATAGTACTTCATATTTCACTCATAATGTAACCTGTTTCTGGTTTTAAATGGTATAGTATTAGGAAGACAAGTGACAGTGTGTGTAGATGTAGGTCAAGGGTTTACGTAACAGCATGTTTTGGCCATATATTCTGTAATGTACCCCGTAACTCCCAATTTCTAAACTGCTCTTGCAGAAGTGGAGAACTGTGGAAAATTCAATTTCCAGGACAGGGTATGTTCTCAATTAAGGCCCAGTCTCCTTGACTGCATAATTCAAGAACCAGCCCTAGCTAGGATGACTTTGCACTTTTTGGTGAGCTATATATTCCAGTATAGCTACTCATTCATGTTTCTTAGACTCTTTCTAACCCTATTTCACATAAACTTCAAGTTAAGAAATGTTTGTATCATTACAAGATGCTTCTAACCCTGAAATTCAACTCACCTTATTCTGTTACAATACATGCACAATGAAAACAAATCTATACATAGCTTTAGTCTTGGTACCAAATATCTAGACAGGTACATTTAAAAAAAATCATTTTACTCATTTAGCAGACACTCTTATCCAGAGCGACTTAGAGTAGTGAATGCATACATACAGGTGCAGTACATGCAAACCATTCTGACCAAAACAGCTAGCTGGACCAAACGAGCCTGACCAAAACAGCTAGCTGGACCAAACAAGCCTGACCAAAACAGCTAGCTGGACCAAACGAGCCTGACCAAAACAGCTAGCTGGACCAAACAAGCTGACAAAACAGTTAGCTGGACCAAACAAGCCTGACCAAAACAGCTAGCTAGACCAAACAAACCTGACCAAAACAGATAGCTGGACAAAACAAGCCTGACCAAAACAGCTAGTTGAACCAAAACAACTAGGATCAAAACAAACTCACCTAAGGGTGAACTTTTACTTGACTATCGGACCATGTACAACCTCTACATTCCCAGCTGGCTGTAAAATGATCCTAAGATCTACTAGAAACAGAAACACTCAGTACACTAACAATCCTCCGTTGAATCTATCAAAACAACCGGGACCTCCTCAATGAAACATATGAGATTTTCTCTCCTGGAATGCATCCCAAATGATATCCTATTCCCTTTTTAGTGCACTACTTTTCAAAAGCAGTGCAATATGTAGGGAATAGTTTTCAATTTGGGATGCATACCTAGTTGTTAGTTCAGCTTGAACATCTTGCTGAGCTGTGCTTATAGCTGACCAATATGACCACAGTCACAGCCCCCTTCTGACAGCTTTGTTTACACAGCTTCCTAATGACATATTCAGCATTGTGGAAAAATGAATATTCTACCTCTTTATCCCATTTTGTTTATATTATATTGTTTCACCTTTATTTAACCAGGTAAGTCAGTTGAGAACAAGTTCTCATTTACAACTGTGACCTGGCCAAGATAAAGCAAAGCAGTGTGACACAAACACAGAGTTACACATGGAATAAACAGACATACATTCAATAACACAATAGAAAAGTCTATATACAGTGTGTGCAAATGAAGTAAGATTAGGGAAGTAAGGCAATAAATAGCCCGTAGTGGCGAAATAATTACAATTTCACAAATAAACACTGGAGTGATAGATGTGCAGAAGATGAATGTGCAAGTAGAGATACTGGAGTGCAAAGGAGAAGAAAAAAAAATATATATAAAATAAATAAATAACAATATGGGGATGAGGTAGTTGGATGGGCTATTTACAGATGGGCTATGTACAGGTGCAATGATCTGTAAGCTGCTCTGATAGCTGATGCTTAAAATTAGTGAGGGAGATATGAGTCTCCAGCTTCAGTGATTTTTGCAATTCGTTCCAGTCATTGGCAGCAGAGAACTGGAAGGAAAGGCAGCCAAAGGAGGAATTGGGGGTGACCAGTGAAATATACACCAGTGAAATATTTGAACTTACATTCACTCCCAGAGTGAAGCACACCACAGACAGACAAGGATGTTGTCCCAAATGGCACTGTATTCCCTTTATAGTGCACTACTTGTGCAAAATATAGAGAATAGGGTGCCATTTGGGATACAACCAATGTGGTTGGTTAAGCTTAAAGTCATTGTCAGTAGATGCTGTGATGAGAATAGTTTAATCTTAATGGTCTAATTGGATTAAGGCAAAGGGCCTAATTGTCATGACATCATCAAAGGAGACAAAGACGCACTTCATTCTCCCCGCCTCAGGTGTTGAGCAACCTGATCTTGCATGGGAAGGGACGTTTCTGGGTAAGTGGTAGCAGTATTGCGAAACAAGGAAAGTTACAACATTTCTTTAAAGGATGAAAATGTTTTCATCAACCTGTTTGACATGGGCCTTGGTCAAAAATGATGCACTATATAGGGAATTGGGTGCAATTTGGGAAGCATCCTATCTCTGCATCTGTGTCCTGGAGCAAATGAATGACAGGGGTCATCTTCTCAGGCTCAGGTGAGGGAAACTCTATGCTGCAAACACATAAGCCTATCCATTGGAAAGACCTTGACAAAGAACACAGTCCTGCTCTCCTCCCTTAAGCTTTAATTGAGTTGTAATTGAGTAGCCTTGTCTCTCTCTCTCTCACGGAAAGTTAAATTACTTAACAGGGCCTCCTCCTTGTCTGTGTCCTAAATGCCACCTTATTCCCTGTTTAGTGTATTACTTTTGGCCAGGACCTATATGTGACAAGGGCAGGGGTATTTCAGGGTATTTAATTACAGGCTCCTTGTGGGGAATAGGTTCGTCTAGTTCCAGATCCGTTCATGCTGTCTTGTCAACGCTTGGTCATTGTCACACCAAATGCTATCACGTTTCAGGTAAGACCCAAATGCAGACTGTGTCGAAGTAACAATGTTTATTACAGCAACAGGGACAGGCAAACGACAGGTCAAGGCAGGCAGCGGTCGAAAGTCCAGAGTAGTGGGGCAAAGGTACAGGGCGGCAGGCAGGCTCAGGTCAGGCAGAGGTCGGTAATCCAAAGAAGTGGGGCAAAGGTGCAGGACGGCAGGCAGGCTCAGGGCGGGCAGAATAGGTCAAAACAGGGAAAGACAGGCGCAGGGGGAAAACTGCTGGTAGGTTTGATGAACAAAACGAACTGGCAACAGACAAACAGAGGACACAGGTATAAATATAAATACACAGGGGATAATGGAATGATGGGCGACACCTGGAGGGGGTGGAGACAATCACAAAGACACGTGAAACAGATCAGGGTGTGACAAATGCTGCATAACAATGACCATAGGAGTTGGCTACACAGTACAAAGTGATCTGGAACCAGGCTAAAATCAATTGTGCTTTTTCATTAATAAATTGTTCAATTAATGAATAGTTAAAGATTCTATTTTTCATTCATTCTGAGCTGTCCCTAGGTCTTCAGAAAACAAGATTATAAAAGCCAGATATGTTGAAACAGTTAGTCCTCTAGTGGTTATGGGTGGTACTGCAAGTTGTTTTCCTCGCCTGTTGGAAGATCCAGAGCGCTTCTGGTCTAAACCAAAGTAGGAAACTGTAGATATTCAGAACGGGTGAAACTGTACAGAATCTTCTCTCCATATGGCACAATTCTAGTCTACTGACACCCCTCCTCCTTCCTCATGTTGGTTATACTGTAACATTGTTTCTCAATTTATAAAACACATACTGTACCTATGCTAATTTAAAACAGAGACTCTGAATAACAACCCTGTGGATATAATGTAAATGAATGCCCGAATGCTATGAAATGCGTTGGTCTCATTCTGACCGACTGCGAACTGCATTGATTTCTCAATCTTTTTGGTGTGATTAAAAAGAAGGGAAATTAAAATGTATTTCTGTCACTAATAGTTTTGCATATCTTAGTGCAAAACCAGCATGGGAACATCAGCTATGAAGAAACAATGTGTTTTAAGTGAATTGTTTATTTATTTATTAAGTAACTGACTTATTACTGGAATATCTCAAAAGGTTCACAAAAAGTTTTACTGTTGACCCTTTATTTTTTATAATAATAATGTTGACCAATTGTGTATTTTGTTTATGTAGATTATAAACAATTCCGCTGTGTAATCCAGATTTTCTCTCCGGAAATGTCTTTATGAAATAAATCCACACGGTGGCAGTCTGTTCTAAGGATGGGCTGCAAGTGTTGTTTTCTTAGCTGAATGTCTCCCTGTCCTCATTAAGTAGCTGTAGTACGACAACACATGAGGAGCAGTGACCGCAGTCAGGAATATGCATTACACTGCAACCTTGTAGTTACATCAGGCCTACACTAGAAAGTAAATGAGCCTGTGAGCCTGTGACATGTCTTCCGCTTTTGGACTTCACAAGGAAACTCCATCTTAACTCCTCCACATTTACTGATTTGTTGAACAATGCAGAAGAGAACCTCCCTTGACATTTTTTTCCTTCTCATATTTTTGATTTACATTGAGTTGAGTTGTCAAATAAAGTGAAATGAACATGAAATCAACAAAACATTTTAGCATGACATTGGATTTAGATCAAAAATGTGTTGAAAAATGCATTTTTCAACAAATTTTGTGTTGAGGGTTAGCATGGCAGAGGGGATGTTGCCTACCCTCACCACCTATTTCATAGACTTCACGTGATGGTGTTACTACTTAAATAATAATTGTGGCTCCTTCTCTCTGTCAGATAGGATTTGTGGCGTATCATATAGAGCCCCATAGTAGAGCTGTCATAATACCCATAAAACCTAGGGGCCAAATATATTCAAAATTGAATGGTGGAAAAACAATTGAAACCATTTCTGCGTTTGACCGCTAGGTTTTATGGGTATTATGACACCTTTACTCTGGGGCTCTATATGATAAACAGGGGCGAAAATCTGATATCAATTTTGAAGGGGACAATTACATTACATTTTCTCAAGAGCAATTCCTGAGGGGGACACCAAAAGTAGTGCTGTAACACATAGCCTACGTTTAATATGGTAAATGTATATTGAGGAACCAAAGAATTAAGGTGTTTGCCGTACTCCTAACTACCGGTACCCAAAACTACAGAACTTATCACAACAGCAATACCATTGCCTTTAACAAATCTTAGTTCAGTCACCAGTTTAAGTTGAGAGTGGGGGTATCCATGGCATTTTCCAATTATGTTCCTATTTTACAAGTTAAAAAAATTGAGAACCTTTCATAATGTTGCCAAACAAAGACTCAACAAACTTACCTGAGACTCCCTGTCTCTGCCAGTCTGTCCCTGCATATCTGTCCCCAACTCTGCTGTCTGTGTGCCATCTGTTGCCTGCTCTGCCTAATGACATCATTGTGAAACATTCCATTAGCATTTCACTTCTTTCTTATGAACATTTTATCAACTAGTCTGAGAAATTAGGCTACTAGGGTTCTTACTTTGCGTTTTGGTGTACTGAAAAATACTCTGATGTCTGTCTTTTTTCTGCCATTTTTCTGCCATTTTTCTACTTGGTTGGCTACACACACACACAGCATGTAGGTTATTTACAGTAGGAGATGGGCTTCTATCATCTTATCTTCTATCATTCTATATGGGCTTCGATCTAAAAGGTAGCTAGCAAATGTGAAACGGATTGCAGTGACAAAAGTTGACAGCTGTATGAGTTCACCATTTACACAACATATGCTGCAACCTTTTGTAATTTTAATCGTTTGTTTCATATTGGCTGGCTTCTAACAATAGCTGAATTTGCAAAGCTAGCGAGCACCAATTCAGTGGTGTTTGCTATAATCTTTGCTACCCGGGTTAAATAAAGGTGAAATAAAATATATAAATAAAAGTTCCCTTGCGACAATTTAGCTTTTGCAACGAGACCATTAAATATATTTAAAACAATGGTAGAAGAGAGTGTAGTTCTGTTCAGTTTATCGCTAACCTTATCACAGGGACTTTGAAGCACTAACTTACATGCATGCTGATCTTGGAATAAATTGACGATAGCAAAGATTCCATCTTTGACGACGCAATAAATGGAATAGGTACTAGCTAGCTTAATAGTTAATATTTGCGCGCTAGCTCTGCATATTCAGCTAGTGTGTGTGTGCGCGATTGACTGGATTAACCTCACGTCAGTTACGTGCATTGAGTGCCTTTCAGACAGTAGATACGACCTCTACGTTACCTAGCAAGCTAAGGAACTGGCAGTGGATCAAACCATTGTGAGGCAAAGGGTGGGGGGATCGCAATCTTTTGAAACTTAAAAACGCCCTATTAAGTGTCTATAATCAGCACAATTGCTTTCATTGCGTATTATTAATATTATTTAAATTACATAGTTATGTTTCAGTGATATATTGGGGGGGACAAATCATATTTTTCCCAGGATGGGGGGGTCGTGTACCCCCGTCCCCCCCGGGATTTCCGCCCCTGCACCACAAATCCTATCTGACAGAGAGAAGGAGCCACAATTATTATTTAATTAGTCACAGCCTCACATGAAGTCTATGAAGCGAGCACAGCTTCTGCACTGCAAGCCGTACCGGTGCATCAAGTCTGACAACAACAGGCTCTTGAACAGCTTTTATCTCCAAGCAATAAGACTGATAAATAGCTAACAAAATAGCTACATTGACTATCTAAATTAAACTGTATTTATTATCTTATTTTTATTTTTGCAGTCTTTATTCACACTCACAAGGCCCTACACACACACACACACTGTCACTTCAACACACACACACACACACACACACACACACACACACACACACACACACACACACACACACACACACACACACACACACACACACACACAAACACACACTCCATCATCTGCTCACTCACACATAATATGCACATACATTTATACTGACTCTACACACACGCACACCCACTCACATACAAGTTGCTGCTACTCTGTTTATCTTATATCCTGTTGCCCTTAGCCCTTACCCCTGTACATATCTACCTCCATCACTCCAGCAACCCTGCACATGTAAATATGGTATTGGAACTGACCCTGTATGTTACTTACTTATTGTGTTCTTCATATTTCTTCTAATTTCTTGTGTTTTTTTTAATATTAAGCTACATTGTAATTGATTATTGCATTTGGGGCATTGAGTTGGTAAGAAAGGCCTTTCACTGTACTTGTGAACATGACATAAAAACGTTCAACTTTAAATAAAGAAAATACTAAAAGGTTGAATATCTAGGTCTACATAGTACACTTTGTGATGGTTAGGCTATGTAGGCCTAACTGTGTAACAAGCAACATTCATTAATCTGTCTCACTTCTAGGCTATGTATAAATAAAACAATTAACGAAATTGCGGTGAATATGATATATATAGGGTCTATATACAGTATGAATAAGTTAATACAACCTATAATAAAGTCAATCACTGTAAAAATACGGACAAATGACGGGAGAAACCGCAGTGTCAATATGTCTTCATCAAATATGGGTCAGTGGGTCACATAAATACCCTGGTATAGGCATACAGATCTTGAACTAGGATCATGACTTAATGTTGGTGTCGGCTTGCAAGAGTCTAATGGTGCTTTCAAGACAACTGGGAACACGGGGAAAATGAGGTCAAATAATGACGTCAGTGATCTTCACGTCGGAAAGGAGGAGCTCTAGGAAGATTCCGAGTTTCCGAATTGGAATTCTGAGTTGGATGAACGTTCACAAGGTTTTTCCCCGAGTTCCTAGTTGTCTTGAACGCTCTGAAGTCGACTTCCAAGTTCCAAATTGTTTTGAACGCGGCATAAAACTGCTTGCTAAAGGCGTAAGTGACACTGCTGTCCCCACGTTCTTTCATTTTGACTCCGCCCACTCCAAGTGGACAGCTCTAAATGACTATGGTTCGCACGCCGACAGGAGGATGCTTATGGTTTGCCTACGGGGAGATAGGAGGACGTTGTCGAGGTAAGCGGCAGAATGCAGCCTATGACTGAATGAATGGACAGATCAAGCTCTGATGACTAAACGTTGTAGTGAGAAGAGGTGGCATGTATGCTGACAGTTTATGAAATGGCCTGAAGGCGCTGAGCTTTTTATTTATTAAAGTCTTATATAGATTTTAAGGATCATCAGTGCATGTATTATTTATTAGGATCCCCTCCTACCCGATTACTAGGATACCCCTCATCAGCGGGTAAATATAACTTGCCCATAACTTGTCCCCCCATCAGCGCATTTGACTGCTGTCATTATTGTCGTTTATATCTAAGTAGCGTGTTAGCAAACAGTAGCCTTTTATTGAGAAATATTACATACGGAATTAATATTAGCATACAATAGAGTAAAATCGGATGAAACTTGTAAATATACATCATATACGTTGCATTATATAGAGTTCATCGCATGGTGTCCCCACAAAATAAGAGTTGGGCAACCTGTTGGTTTACTGTAATTTTAGATATTTATTGTCCAAATGTGATTTATTTCTGCACTGCATTTGACTTAAAGTATGTTATCAATTCTAATTATGCACATTATGCCTACATTGTGTTAGAAATGCGTTGTATGCATTGCATGACTTTGGGCCAGTGCCACAGAAGCTTTGAGAACTTTATGAGGTTACAGTTAACCTCCTAGTCAAAAGATCTAGCCCTGTTAAGAATAATGGCGCTATTATTCCTTACGTCCTAGTCATTGCCATTGACTTCCTGCTCGTGTACCCCTGCGACCATTTCGTACATAAAACATCCTCCATTCAGGCTGTAAAGGTTGGTTTCCTCCTTAACTTGATTTATTCATGGCCCGCAGGACACAAATAAATGGGGAAAATATGCGTAGAGTGGGGTATTTTGCGCCATTTTTTACATTAAGCATCACTAAGTCAAGGGAAATATAGTATTCTTTCTAACAAATATATCTACATATATTTCAGGATGTTGTGTATCCCTTGAAATAATCAGAATTAATATAAACATAACAGTTTTGAAAACATAGCTAGTCCCAAAAAATTGGTCTCTTGGCACAATTTATGGTGTATGTATAGTGTAAATTAAGCATAGGGTAAATTGAGCCACCTTGGGGGTAAGTGGGTAATATTGTCCTGTGATGCTGCTAGTAGGCCAAAGATAATTCATGGAATGACATTATGGTGTATTGCATATATTAAATCTATGCATATGTTCAGATATACAGTGCCTTGGGAAAGTATTCAGACCCCTTGACTTTTTCCACATTTTGTTATGTTACAACCTTATTCAAAAATGTATTAAAACATTTTTTTCCCTCATCAGTCTACACACAATACCCCATAATGACAAAGCAAAAACAGGTTTTTAGAAATATTTGCTAATTTATTAAACATAAAAACTGAAATATCACATTTACATAAGTATTCAAACCCTTTACTCAGTACTTTGTTGAAGCACCCTTGGCAGCGATTACAGCCTTGAGTCTTCTTGGGTATGACTCTACAAGCTTGGCACACCTGTATTTGGGGAGTTTTTCCCATTCTTCTCTGCAGATCCTCTCAAGCTCTGTCAGGTTGGATTGGGAGCGTAGCTTTACAGGTCTCTCCAGAGATGTTCAATTGGGTTCAAGTTCAGGCTCTGGCTGGGCCACTCAAGGACATTCAAAGACTTGTCCCGATGCCACTCTTGAGGTGTCTTGGCTGTGTGCTTAGGGTCATTGTCCTGTTGGAAGGTGAACCTTCGCCTCAGTCTGAGGTCCTGAGCGCTCTGGAGCATGTTTTCATCAAGGATTTCTTTTTACTTTTCTCTGTTCATCTTTGCCCCAATCCTGACTGGTCTCCCAGTCCCTGCCGCTGAAAAACATCCCCACAGCATGATGCTGCCACCACTATGCTTCACTGTAGGGATGGTGCCAGGTTTCTTCCAGACGTGGCGCTTGGTATTCAGGCCAATGTAATGATTTCGTTTAGAGAAGTATCGGAGTCAGGCACAGGACACAGGGATGAGTGCAAACAAAACGTGTTTACTCAAAACCACAATAACACTTCTCCCACAGCAATAATACATGGCTGGGAGAAACACCTCCAACAACCACAAAACAGGAAACAATCACGGACAAGACAAACAGGAAAGCCAGAGGGTTAAATAATGAACATAATCAGGGAATCATAAACAGGTGTGTACAATTAAGGCAAAACCAAACGAACAGGGAAACATAGATCGGTGGTGACTAGTAAGCCGGTGATGTCGACCGCCGAACGCCGCCTGAACAAGGAGAGGGGCCGACTTCGGCGGAAGTCGTGACAGCCAAAGAGTTCAATCTTGGTTTCATCAGGCTTCCTCATGGTCTGAGAGTCTTTACGTGTCTTTTGGAAAACTCCAAGCGGGCTTTCATGTGCATTTTACTGGGGAGTGGCTTCCGTCTGCCGATGTGAGTAAGACCTTTAACCTGTTATGGATAGGGGGCAGTATTTTCACGGCCGGATAAAAAACGTACCCGATTTAATCTGATTATTACTCCTGCCCAGAAACTAGAATATGCATATAATTATTAGCTTTGGATAGAAATCACTCCAAAGTTTCTAAAACTGTTTGAATGGTGTCTGTGAGTATAACAGAACTCATTTGGCAGGCCAAAACCTGAGAAGATTCCAAACAGGAAGCGCCCTCTCTGACCATTTCTTGGCCTTCTTGATCATCTCTAACCAAAACAGGGGATCTCTGCTGTTACGTGACACTTCCTACGGCTCCCATGGCTCTCAGAAGGCGGCAAAAAGCTGAATGGGGGCTTTGCAGGCCCTGGCTGAAAAACATTAGCGCATTTTGATAGTGGTCGATCAGAGAACAGAGACTGGAGGCGCGTGCACAAGGCGACCCCATGTTTTTATTCTTTCGTCTTTGAACGTAAACAACGACTCCCGGTCGGAATATTATCGCTTTTTTATGAGAAAAATAGCATAAAAATTGATTTTAAACAGCGGTTGACATGCTTCGAAGTACGGTAATGGAATATTTAGAATTTTTTTGTCACGAAACGCGTCGGGCGTGTAACCCTTCGTCACCCTTGGATAGTGTCTTGAACGCACGAACAAAACGCCGCTATTTGGATATAACTATGGATTATTTTGAACCAAACCAACATTTGTTATTGAAGTAGCAGTCCTGGGAGTGCATTCTGACGAAGAACAGCAAAGGTAATCAAACTTTTGTAATAGTAAATCGGAGTTTGGTGAGGGTCAAACTTGGTGGGTGTCAAAATAGCTAGCCGTGATGGCTGGGCTATCTACTCAGAATATTGCAAAATGTGCTTTCACCGAAAAGCTATTTTAAAATCGGACATAGCGAGTGCATAAAGGAGTTCTGTATCTATAATTCTTAAAATATATATATATTTTTTTTGTGAACGTTTATCGTGAGTAATTTAGTAAATTCACCGGAAGTGTTCGGTGGGAATGCTAGTTCTGAACGTCACATGCTAATGTAAAAAGCTGGTTTTTGATATAAATATGAACTTGATTGAACAAAACATGCATGTATTGTATAACATAATGTCCTAGGCGTGTCATCTGATGAAGATCATCAAAGGTTAGTGCTGCATTTAGCTGTGGTTTTGTTTTTTTGTGACATTATATGCTAGCTTGAAAAATGGGTGTCTGATTATTTCTGGCTGGGTACACTGCTGACATAATCTAATGTTTTGCTTTCGTTGTAAAGCCTTTTTGAAATCGGACAGTGTGGTTAGATTAAGGAGAGTCTTGTCTTTAAAATGGTGTAAAATAGTCATATGTTTGAGAAATTGAAGTCATAGCATTTCTAAGGTATTTGAATATCGCGCCACAGGATTCCACAGGCTGTTGACTAGGGTGGGATGCAAACGTCCCACCTAGCCCAGAGAGGTTAACACACCTCGTTCACTCTCCTCAGGACTTTGAATGGCCCTGCAAACCGCGGGCCCAGCTTCCGGCAGGGCAGGCGGAGGGGCAGGTTTCAGGTCGAGAGCCAGACCCGGTCCCTTGGTGCAAACACTGGGGCCTCACTGCGGTGACGGTCTGTGCTGTTTTTTTGGTGCAGCGTGGCTCGCTGGAGGTGAACATGGGTGGCTTCCCATGTGTCCTCCGCGCGCCTGAACCAGTAATCCACCGCAGGAGCCTCGGTCTGACTCTGATGCCATGGCGCCAGAACCGACTGGTACACCAATACGCACTGAAAGGGGGAGAGGTTAGTGGAGGAGTGGCAGAGCGAGTTCTGTGCCATCTCGGCCCAGGGCACGAATGCCGCCCAATCCCCAGGCCGGTCCTGGCAATAAGACCGCAGAAACCTGCCCACATCCTGGTTCACTCTCTCCACCTGCCATTACTCTCGGGGTGAAAACCAGAGGTGAGGCTGATCGAGACCCTCAGAAGTTCCATGAACGCCCTCCAGACTCTCAAAGTGAACGGCGGACCCCGATCAGACATTATATCCTCAGGCACCCCGTAGTGCTGGAAGACGTGTGTAAACAAGGCCTCCGCAGTCTGTAGGGCCGTAGAGAGACCAGGCAGAGGGAGGAGACGACAGGATTTGAGAAACGATCCACAACGACCAGGATTGTGGTGTTTCCCTGTGAGGGAGGAAGATCGGTCGGAAAGTCCACTGACAGGTGTGACCAAGGTCGTTGTGGAACGGGTAAGGGATGTAGCTTACCTCTGGGCAGGTGTCTAGGAGCCTTACACTGGTCACACACCGAGCAGGAAGAAACATAAACCCTCACATCGTTTGCCAAGGTGGGCCACCAGTACTTCCCAGTCAGACAGCGCACCGTCCGACCGATCCCCGGATGACCAGAGGAGGGTGACGTGTGGGCCCGATAGATCAACTGGTCACAGACAGCAGACGGAACGTGCAGACACCTGGCGGGACACTGGAGGGGAGCGGGCTCTGAACGCAACGCCTGCTCAATGTCCGCGTCCAGCTCCCACACGACCGGCTCTACCAGGCAGGAGGCCGGGAGTATGGGAGTCTGATCCATGGGCCGCTCCTCTGTGTCATACAGCCGGGACAGTGCGTCTGCCTTCACATTCTGGGAACCTGGTCTGTAGGACAGGGTAAACACAAAACGGGTAAAGAACATGGCCCACCTTGCCTGATGAGGATTCAGTCTCCTCGCTGCCCGGACGTACTCCAGGTTGCAGTGGTCAGTCCAGATGAGAAAAGGGTGTTTAGCCCCCTCAAGCCAATGTCTCCACGCCTTCAAAGCCTTAACCACAGCCAACAGCTCCCTGTCCCCCACACCATAGTTCCGCTCCGCCGGGCTGAGCTTCTTCGAGAAGAAAGCACAGGAGCTTCTTCGAGAAGAAAGCACAGGAGTGGTGTGTCCGAGCGCTGAGAGAGCACGGCTCCTATCCCAGCCTCGGACGCATCCACCTCCACTATGAACGCCAAAGAAGGATCCGGATGGGCCAGCACGGGAGCCGAGGTAAACAGAGCTCTTAGGTGCCCAAAAGCCCTGTCTGCCTCAACCGACCATTGCAGACGTACAGGACCCCCCTTCAGCAGTGAGGTAATGGGAGCAGCCACCTGGCCAAACCCCGGA
This sequence comes from Salmo trutta, assembly GCF_901001165.1. NCBI lineage: Eukaryota > Metazoa > Chordata > Actinopteri > Salmoniformes > Salmonidae > Salmo > Salmo trutta. Next base: position 32,064,479 of record NC_042978.1, on the reverse strand, counting down.
TGAATCTCCGGCAGTAATTGGCAAACCCTAAAAACCACTGCATCTCCTTTACCGTGGTGGGAGTCGGCCAATTACACACAGCTGAAATGCGGTCACTCTCCATCTATACCCCTGATGTGGAAATGCGATACCCTAGGAAGGAGACGGCCTGCTGAAAGAACAGGCATTTCTCAGCCTTGACGTACAGGTCATGCTCCAACAGTCGTCCAAGTACCCTGCGCACCAAGGACACATGCTCGGCGCGTGTAGCGGAGTATATCAGAATGTCATCAATATACACCACTACACCCTGCCCGTGCAGGTCCCTGAAAATCTTGTCTACAAAGGATTGGAAAACTGATGGAGCATTCATCAACCCGTACAGCATGACGAGGTACTCATTTATGCCCTGAGGTGGTACTAAACGCCGTCTTCCACTCGACTTCCTCCCGGATACGCACCAGGTTGTACGCGCTCCTGAGATCCAGTTTAGTGAAGAAGCGCGCCCCATGCATTTGACTCAATCGCCGTGGCGATGAGAGGTAGCGGATAACTGTACCTCACCGTGATTTGATTGAGACCTTGATAGTCAATGCACAGGCGCATACCTCCCTCCTTCTTCACAAAAAAGAAACTCGAGGAGGCGTGTGAAGTGGAGGACCGAATGTACCCCTGACGCAGGGATTCAGAGACATATGTCTCCATAGCCGCCGTCTCCGCTTGCGACAGGGGATACACGTGACTCCTGGGAAGTGCAGCATCTACCAGGAGATTTATCGCACAATCCCCTCGTCGATGGGTTGGTAATTGAGTCGCCCTCTTTTTACAGAAGGTGAGAGCCAAATCGGTATATTCTGGGGCGATGCGCACGGTGGAGACCTGGTCTGGACTTTCCACTGTGGTAGCACCAACGGAAACCCCTACACACCTCCCTGAGCACTCTGGTGACCACCCCGTGAGAGCCCTTTGTTGCCATGAAATGGTGGGGTCATGACGAGCTAACCAGCGAAGGCCTAGTACCACGGGAAACGCAGGAGTCAATGAGGAAGAGACTGATTCTCTCCTCTTGACCCCCCTGCGTCACCATGGCCAGGGAGATGGTGGCTTCCTAGCCCGGACCCTAATGGTCGACTGTCCAGAGCGTGTACCGGGAAAGGTCTAACCACAGGAATAATGGGGATCCCTAAACTAAGGGAGAACGCTCTGTCGATAAAATTCCCAGCCGCGCCTGAATCGACGAGCGCCTTATGCTGGGAATGCGGGGAAAACTCAGGAAAACAAACAGGTACAAACAGGTGGACAACAGAGGACTCTGGATGAGAGTGGTGCAAACTCACCTGGGGTGACGGCAGAGTGCCCTGCCTGCTGCCTCGACTCCCAGAGGGACCAACCCAGCAGCGACTGGCAGTGTGCCCTCTGCGGCCACAGATAATGCATGTGAAGGCCCCTCCTCCAGCCTCCCTGAGCGCAGCCCCTCCCAGCTCCATAGGCACCGGAGCGGGGGTGCTGGAAGATGGAACCGACAGAGCCCTCTCTGGACGTCCGCGGGTGACCAGCAGGTTATCCAACCGGATGGACAGATCTACTAGTTGGTCAAAAGTGATGGTGGCATCCCTGCAGGCCAACTCCCGTCGGACGTCCTCGCGCAGGCTGCATCGGTAGTGGTCGATAAGGGACCTGTCGTTCCATCCTGCTCCGGTGGCCAAGGTCCGGAATTATAGGGCGAACTCCTGGGCGCTCCTCGTCCCCTGCCTCAAGTGGAAGAGCCATTCCCCTCAAAGTGGTCTAACGCCGCGTCTCCTTCTCCCCACACGGCGTTTGCCCAGTCCAAAGCTCTCCCCGAGAAGCATGAGTTGAGGGCAGACACCCTCTCCCTTCCCGAGGGAGCTGGGTGAACGGTGGCCAGGTATAGGTCCAGCTGTAATAGGAACCCCTGGCACCGTACTGTCGTCCCATCATACTCCCTGGGAAGGGAGAGACGCATCCCACTGGGACTGGATCCAGGAGGGACGGGTAGAGGTAACCCTGGTTGCGCTGGTCGAGGCGCTGGAGAGACTTCCTGTCTCTCCCAGCGGTCCATGGTCTGGACAACACGATCCATCGTGGCACCGAGATGTTGCAGCATTGCCGAGTGTTCCCGGACGCGCTCCTCAACTCCTCTGACTGGGGTACCTGCTCCTGCTGACTCCATGGGTGGTGTGAAATTCTGTCAATGTTGTGCGCTACTGGTGGAGAAGTCAGGTGCAGGAGAGCAGAGAGTTGTGAACAGGCGCACACTTTATTTAGGCAGAGCAATAAAACAGACAGACGCCACTGCGTCAAAACCTCCAGCCAAAGGTAAAAAGTGCAAGGCGCGAAACAGTCACAAAATAAGCAAATGTTTAACAATTAAACATCGTCGTGAAATACCACGGAATACAAGGGAAAAACCAGCCTGGCGCGTAACAACAAACACGTAACACAAACAATTTCACACAAAGACATGGGGGGGAACAGAGGAATAAATACATGCAGTGTGATTAGGGAAATGTAAACCAGGTGTGCAGGGAACAAGACAAAACAAATGGAACAATGGAAAAATGGAGCGGCGATGGCTAGAAAGCCGGTGACATCGACCGCCGAACGCCTCCCGAACAAGGAGAGGAGCCGACTTCGGCGGAAGTCGTGACAACAATGGGTGGCTCAACTAATCCTTTGGCTCTCCAACTCTCCCTTACTTTCTTATCCCACTCTCCCCTACTTTCTTAAAGTTGCAATATGTACATTTTTGGGCGATCCTCCAAATTCACATAGAAATATGAGTTATAGATCTGTCATTATCATTGAAAGCAAGTCTAAGAAGTGGTTGATCAGTTCTATGTGAACTCTTATGTGTCTTTTACTTTCAGTTTTGTACACCAGATTCAAAAAGCTGAAAATACAATATTTGGGGTTATTGAAAATATATTTTTCAGCGGTTTAGATGGTACAAGGATTCTGTACACTATACATTGCTTGTTTTGTCACATAAACTGAAATTAGGCAAACTATTAGAATTTTAGCAACCAGGAAATGGCGGAGCAATTTCTGCATATTGCAACTTTAATTTAAAAAAAATGCTACTTCCAAATGTTGCGCACCTTGTTCAGCCAGGGGTAAACAACAGACTGCTGCAACTGAATGTCTAAACGTGATATACAACATCAGGAAGCTGTCAGAAAATCCGAAAACGGTGGTGGAAAATTGTGCATATTTTCTCTGTATTTTTTGGCCAGCGAGCCATTAAATCGAGTTAAGCAGGAAACAGACGCATTTGCAACCTGGATGGAGGTTGAATGTTTTATGTATGAACCGGTAGACAGGGGACACAAGTGTATTACCAGCTGGAGGTCAATGGCGATGACAATGCCATACAAACCTAACAAATGGAATTGTTTTTGTTGCAATTTGTTGCACATTTATGAAATATCTTTTTAAGCAATGTTTTACTTCTGAATCTATTTAGGCCTTCCATAACAAATGGGTTGAATACTTATTGACTCAAGATAAATAATTACTAGACATATAAAGTTGACAAATAATTAGTCAAAAACAACTTTGCCATCATTATGATGTGGTCAAGTTTACTATAGAGAGATGGCTATGTTGCCATGAGCTAGCAAAGTTCGTCAAAAATAGCAAGCAATGCTAACGTTAGCTAGCTAAATGTCGGTGCTCTCCCCTTAATCTTAGCTAGCTAGCTAAAGTTATACTGCATCTTAAATCAATCTGGAGACATCACAATGATGACTAAAGCTTGTCCTACTAATTATTTGCCTCCTTTCGAAATGACATCATGTTTCCAAGCCACAGTAATGCACTTTAGATCAAATCTTCATCAGCACCAATTGATACTGCATTGAGTAGAATGCTCAGCTGGGCATCAGTCCCAAAACTAACGTTCAAAACTATATAGTGACGAAATGTGCAACCCATGAATAGACAGTTAATTGATTCCGGATTCCAGAGCCACAGAGACAGCTTGAGCCATAGGCTACTGTGCATCTATACTTAAAGTAGCTAGACTGTTACAGACTGTTATGTATTTAGAAACATATGGAGCAAAATGCCATTAAGAGACATGATTATTTTAAGATAAATGATTTATGAAATATTTGTAATATTTTAAAATATGTTTTTATTTAAAATGATATTAAATGTTAGAAATTCATAAGTGCATTGCCAACACAAACAGTCTTATAATATAAAGGTTTTTCAAATCATCATGCACAAGCCAGGGGGCAGAACTGTTTTGAAATCTGTCAATAAGCACTGTGTAAAGTAATTGGTTTTGTTTCAGTTCACGTCATTTTTGCCCCTTATTTATTTTTATTTCATATACAGTACGAGTCAAAAGTTTGGACACACCTACTCATTCCAGGGTTTTTCTTTATTTTTTACTATTTTCTACATTGTAGAATAATAGTGAAGACTTCAAAACTATGAAATAAAACATATGGAATCATGTAGTACTCAAACAAGTTTTAAACAAATCAAAATATATTTTCTATTTGAGATTCTTCAAAGTAGCCACCCTTTGCCTTGATAACAGCTTTGCACTCTCTTGGCATTCTCTCAAACAGCTTCATGAGGTAGTCATCTGGAATGCATTTCAATTAACAGCTGTACCTTTTTAAAAGTTAATTTGCAGAATTTCTTTCCTTCTTAATGTCATGCTGGTATGAATGATTCAGGAGACAGGTGCATGAATGTGTAATAGGCTTTTTTATTTCTTACCCAAATTAAAGCATGCAGTGTAATGGCACAGGAACGAAGACCAAACAAACACGTATACAACACACAGGGTTGAAACCCAAACAAAAGAAAGAGGAGTACCTCAAATAAATAACACTAGCGCACAATGATTAACACACGGGACGAGACCCGTAATCATATGCGCAATCCACAATGGCACGAAAGCCAAAACACAGCACAGGTACTCACACGCACCAACAGACATTGCAACAATAATCGACAGGACACTGGTAAACCAAGGGCACACTTATACAATTACTAATCACTGGGAATAGGGGTCAGGTGTGCGTAATGAACATTTCTGAGGGATCTGTGACACTTAATGTGTTCGAGCCAATCAGTTGTGTTGTGACAAGGTAGGGGTGGTTTACAGGCAACATCTGCATCGAGCTAAAGGCTAGAGCTGCCGCTTTCAAGGAGCGAGACACTTATCCGGACGCCTATAAGAAATCCCACTATGCCCTCAGACGAACAATCAAACAAGCAAAGCGTCAGTACAGGGTTAAGATTGAATCCTACTACACCGGCTTTGACGCTCTTTGTATTGTGGCAGGGCATGAAAACTATTACGGACTACAAAGGGAAACCCAGACAGGTCAAACTTTAAACAAGTCAACATTCACAAAGCCGCGGGGCCAGATGGATTACCAGGACGTGTACTCAAAGCATGCGCGGACCAACTGGCAAGTGTCTTCACTGACATTTTCAACCTCTCACTGACTGAGTCTGTAATACCTACAGTTGAAGTCGGAAGTTTACATACACTTAGGTTGGAGTCATTAAACTCGTTTTTCAACCATTCCACACATTTCTTGTTAACAAACTATAGTTTTGGCAAGTCGGTTAGGACATATACTTTGTGCATGACACAAGTACTTTTTTCCAACAATTGTTTACAGACATATTATTTCAATTATAATTCACTGTATCACAATTCCAGTGGGTCAGAAGTTTACATACACTAAGTTGACTGTGCCTTTAAACAGCTTGGAAAATTCCAGAAAATGATATCATGGCTTTAGAAGCTTCTGATAGGCTAAGTGACAACATTTGAGTCAATTGGAGGTGTACCTGTAGGTGTATTTCAAGGCCTACCTTCAAACTCAGTGCCTCTTTGCTTGACATGGGAAAATCATAAGAAATCAGCAAAGACCTCAGAAAATAAATTGTAGACCTCCACAAGTCTGGTTCAACCTTTGGAGCAATTTCCAAATGCCTGAAGGTACCACGTTCATTTGTACAAACAATAGTACGCAAGTATAAACACCATGGGACCACGCAGCCGTCATACTGCTCAGGAAGGAAACGCATTCTGTCTCCTAGAGATGAACGTACTTTGGTGCGAAAAGTGCAAATCAATCCCAGAACAACAGCAAAGGACCTTGTGAAGATGCTGGAGAAAACAGGTACAAAAGTATCTATATCCACAGTAAAACGAGTCCTATATCGACATAACTTTAAAGGCCGCTCAGCAAGGATGAAGCCACTGCTCCAAAACCGCCATAAAAAAAGCCATACTACGGTTTGCAACTGCACATGGGGACAAAGATCGAACTTTTTGTAGAAATGTCCTCTGGTCTGATGAAACAAAAATAGAACTGTTTGGCCATAATGACCATCGTTATGTTTGGAGGAAAAAGGGGGAGGCTTGCAAGCCGAAGAACACCATCCCAACCGTGAAGAACAGGAGTGGCAGCATCATGTTGTGGGGGTGCTTTGCTGCAGGAGGGACTGGTGCACTTCACAAAATAGATGGCATCATGAGTAGGAAAATGATGTGGATATATTGAAGCAACATCTCAAGACATCAGTCAGGAAGTTAAAGCTTGGTCGCAAATGGGTCTTCCAAATGGACAATGACCCCAAGCATACTTACAAAGTTGTGGCAAAATGGCTTAAGGACAACAAATAAATGTATTGGAGTGGCCATCACAAGCCCTGACCTCAATCCTATAGAACATTTGTGGGCAGAACTGAAAAAGCGTGTGCGAGCAAGGAGGCCTACAAACCTGACTCAGTTACACCAGCTCTGTCAGGAGGAATGGGACAAAATTAATGTTTCATGTTTCAAGCAGACCACCATAGTCCCTGTGCCCAAGGAAGCCAAGGTAACATGCTTAAGTGATTACCGCCCCGTAGCACTCACGTCGGTAGTCATGAAGTGCTTTGAAAGGCTGGTTATGGTTCACATCAACAGCATCCTCCCGGATACCCTAGACCCACTCCAATTCGCATACTGCCCCAACAGATCCACAAATGACGCAATCTCAATCGCACTCCACACTGCTCTTCCTCACCTGGACAAAAGGAACACTTATGTGAGAATGCTGTTAATTGGCTACAGCTCAGCGTTCAACACCATAGTGCCCATGAAGCTCATCACTAAGCTAAGGACCCTGGGACTAAACACCTCCCTCTGCAACTGGATCCTGGACTTCCTGATGGGCCGCCCCAGGTGGTAAGGGTAGGCAACAACACGTCTGCCGCGCTGATCCTCAACACTGGGGCCCCTCAGGGGTGTGTACTTACTTAGTCCCCTCCTGTACTCCCTGTTCACCCACGACTGCGTGGCCAAACACGACTCCAACACCATCATTAACATTGGTAGGCCTTACCACCGAGAACGATGAGACAGCCTATAGGGAGGAGGTCAGAGAACTGTCAGTGTGGTGCGTGGACAACAATCTCTCCCTCAATGTGAGCAAGACAAAGGAGCTGATCGTGGACTACAGGAAAAGGCGGGTCGAACATCGACGGGGCTGTAGTGGAGAGGGTCGAGAGTTTCAAGTTCCTTGGTGTCCACATCACCAACGATCTATCATGGTCCAAACACACCAAGACAGTCGTGAAGAGGGCACGACAAAACATTTTCCCCCTCAGGAGACCGAAAAGATTTGGCATGGGTCCCCAGATCCTCAAAAAGTCATACAGCTGCACCATCGAGAGCATCCTGACCAGTTGCATCACCGCCTGATATGGAAACTGCTCGGCATTTGACCATAAGGCGCTACAGAGGGTCGTGCGTACGGCCCAGTACATCACTGGGGCCAAACTTCCTGCAATCCAGGACCTATATAATTGCCGGTGTCAGAGGAAAGCCCCAAAAATTGTCAGAGACTCCAGTCACCCAAGTCATAGACTGTTTTCACTGCTACCGCACGGCAAGTGGTACCAGAGTGCCAAGTCTAGGACCAAAAGGCTCCTTAACAGCTTCTATCCCCAAGCCATAAGACTGCTGTACACTGCTGCTACTCGCTGTTTATTATCTATGCATAGTCACTTCACCCCTACCTACATGTACAAATGACCTCTAACCTGTACCCCCGCACACTGACTCGGTACCGGTACCCCCTGTATATAGCCTCGTTATTGTTATGTTATTGTGTTACTTTTTATTATTTTTTTACTTTAGTTAATTTGGTAAATATTTTCTTAACTCTTCTTGAACTGCACTGTTGGTTAAGGGCTTGTAAGTAAGCATTTCACGGTAAGGTCTACACTGTATTTGGCGCATGTGACAAATAAAGTTTGATTTGATCTGATTTGATACAGAATATAGCCCTATTTGGTAAAATACCAAATCCATATTAAGGCAAGAACAGCTCAAATAAGCAAAGAGAAACAACAGTCCATCATTACTTTAAGACATGAAGGTCAGCCAATACGGAACATTTAAATAACTTTGAAAGTTTCTTCAAGTGCAGTTGCAAAAACCATCAAGCTCTATGATGAAACTGGCTCTCATGAGGACTGCCACAGGAAAGGAAGACTCAGAGTTACCTTTGCTGCAGAGGATAAGTTCATTAGAGTTACCAGCACCTCAGAATTGGCAGCCCAAATAAATGCTTCACAGAGTTCAAGTAACAGTCACATCTCAACATCAACTGTTCAGAGGAGACTGCGTGAATCAGGCCTTCATAGTCGAATTGCTGCAAAGAAACCACTACTAAAGGACACCAATAATAAGAAGAGACTTGCTTGGGCCAAGAAACACGAGCAATAGACATTAGACCGGTGGAAATCTGTCCTTTGGTCTGATGAGTCCAAATTTGAGATTTTTGGTACCAACCACTTTGTCTTTGTGAGACGCAGAGTGGGTGAACGGATGATCTCCGCATGTGTGGTTCCCACCGTGAAGCATGGAGTAGGAGGTGTTATGGTGTGTGGGTGCTTTGCTGGTGACACTGTCTGTGATTTATTTAAAATTCAAGGCACACTTAACCAGCATGGCTACCACAGCATTCACCAGCAATACACCATCCCATAATTTGTTTTTCAACAGGACAATGACCCAGCACACCTCCAGGCTGTGTAAGGGCTATTTGACCAAGAAGGAGAGTGATGGAAGGCTGCATTAGATGATCTGCCTTCATAATCACCCGACCTCAACCCAATTGAGATGGTTTGGGATGAGTTGGACCACAGAGTGAAGGAAAAGCAGCCAACAAGTGCTCAGCATATGTGGGAACTCCTTCAAGACTGTTGGAAAAGCATTCCAGGTGAAGCTGGTTGAGTGAATGCCAAGAGTGTGCAAAGCTGTCATCAAGGCAAAGGGTGGCTACTTTTGATTTGTTTAACACTTTCTTGGTTACTACATGATTCCATATGTGTTATTTCATAGTTTTGATGTCTTCACTATTATTCTACAATGTAGTAACAATAAAGAAAAACCCTTGAAGGAGTAGGTGTGTCCAATATTCTGTATATTTAATTGATTTCATAAAGTAATCTATATTTTATTACATATTTCATTTCTCTTCTATTTTGAACCACCCCACATCCACATCTTCTTCGGCTGACACTTGGTTATTTCACGACAAACAGCACCAGTTATTGGAATTCATATGCTTCATATGAGCCTGTTATGAGCTGCACACAGACAGCTTGTCTCTTCTTAGGCAGTTTTGTATAGTGGCAGTATTCGCAGAGCCTAAAACTTTAATAAACCCTTCATAGATGCTTTACAAACATTCATAGATGCTTTATAACACCTACTAAACTCACATTTTGCATGTGTGATGCACTCAATAACATTACTACTTATTGTGAAACCTTTGGTCATATAGCATTACAATTTTTATTTTCACTTTGGTGGATAGTAAACACTATTTGTTTTTGTGTTTTTCTTCCAGGCACTGCCAAGGATGTGAGTTCAGGGAAAATCCCTTTTCAGCCTCAAGCCACATTCACCACCTCTATAATATCAAGTATGGCTGAAGAAATGCCTTCATGGACCTCAGAAAGGTTTGTTGATAAAGTGTACATTTCAAAGAGAAGTATCAGGAAAAACTTAACAAACAAAATGCACTACGTTTCCCACGTGCCCTCGGAGAGTGTAAAAGTCAACACTGCTCACAAAGTGGAAAGTGACTCTAACCCATCTGATAATGACGATACCGACTCCCTCTCAGGTAGTAGCTACACTGGGATGATTTATTTAAACCCACAAACACCTACATGGACTCTGGCTGAGAAGTTTGCTTTGCTCAACTCTGGAAAAGACAAGAGAATGTCTCCCAATCAGGACCTCTGTAGTCCTCAAGGTTCACCCGCAGCCACTGAACATAATGTTGCCAATAGGAGAGGTTCTACAGGTCTGGAGGGGGTCTACTCAGACTCGTCACAACAGGAGGAAGGCAACATCAAGAATGGTACTAAAAGACTTCTGCAGAGGAAAGTGTGTAGTGGTGATCCTTCCGATCTGAAGCTGCGTCTGGTGAGAGAGATCAGGCCCAAAACCAAGGAGGCTCAGTCTGATGTGCGTCATGATGTGCGTGATGTGTGTGATGTACGTGGGAACAAGGGGAGTTGGAAAGGTAGAGAACCGCTAGTCATTCCCCCTCCACTAAACAAGGCTATGGCCATGATTGATGCCTGTGAGGACAAGGTGCCTATAGTTTTTGCTGCCATGAAGAAACGTGGAGTGGAGGGAGACACAGAGAACCGGCCCTACAAGTGCACTCACTGCAACTGGGCCTTTAAGAAGTCCAGCAATCTGCAGAGTCATCTGGATACTCATAGTGGCCTGAAGCCTCATATATGTGACCTGTGTGGCAAAGCCTATTCTCACCAAGGCACACTGCAGCAGCACAAGCGCCTGCACACTGGAGAGAGACCGTACCACTGCCCCTTCTGTGAAAAGACGTACATCTGGTCCTCCGATTACCGCAAGCACATTCGCACGCACACCGGAGAGAAACCATACGTGTGCGAGACCTGCAGCAAGGACTTTGTGCGCTCCTCGGACCTGCGGAAGCATGAGCGCAACATGCACACCAATGACAAACCCTTCCCGTGCACGCAGTGCGGCAAGACCTTCAACAAGCCACTGTCCCTGCTCCGCCATGAGCGCACTCACCTGGGCGAGCGGCCCTTCTGCTGTCCCATCTGTGGGAAAGCCTTTGCCGTGGCCAGCCGCATGGCAGAGCACCAGAAGGTGCACACCGGGGTGAGACCCTACACCTGCCTGGTCTGTACCAAGTCCTTCACCAAGTCCTCCAACCTGCTGGAGCACCAGGCCGTACACAGCGGCATCCGCCCCCACAAGTGTCCTCAGTGCGGGGTGGCATTCGCCATGGTGTCCCGCCTGGTCCGTCACCAGCGTGTCCATACCGGAGAGAGGCCCTACGACTGCACAGGCTGCAGCATGTCCTTCAGCCGCACAGCTGCTCTGAAGCGCCACCAAGAGCAGACGTGTGCCGGGAGGATCTTTGTCTGTGTGGAGTGTGACAAGGCTTTCCAGTGTGCCTCTCAGCTCACAGAGCACATGGTGTGCCATGAATGACCCTACTGCTACTGCTGCTACTGCTGCTTCTGTTGTTGAAAGCACTGAAGACTGATTTAAGCTGTTTGGGAGCTACCCTCTCATACAGTACAAACAGTTGGTCTAATCAACCTTACTGATCTCTACATGCTATGCTCTTAGAAAAAAGGGTTCCCAAAGGGTTCTTCGGCTGTCCCCATAGGAGAACCCTTTTTGGTTCCAGGTAGATAGCAACTTTTTTGAAGGACAACATCCTGCTAGGCTGCTAAGCCTTAAAATACAGTGTCTTCAGAAAGTATTCACAAGTGCCCTCAGCCGGTATGATGCATTTTGCATCATATGATGTTGCGTTTTGCATCATATGATGCTCAATGCATCATACACGTTGTATTTCTGTATTTTATGAAGCTGTATATCTTGAAAACTTGATTGCTGACATGGAAAACATTTTGGGACTATATAAAAAATGGACTAATGAAACAAATACCAAAAGATGGTTTTGGGGTGGACTTTTCCTTTTATGGCTGTGATAGGAGAAAACTGAGGATGGATCAACAACATTGTAGTTACTCCACAATACTAACCTAAATGACAGATTGAAAAGAAGGAAGCCTGTAGAGAATAAAAATATTCCAAATCATGCATCCTGTTTGCAATAAGGCACTAAAGTAAAACTGCAAGAAATGTGGCAAAGCAATTCACTTTTTGTCCTGAATACGAAGCATTATGTTTGGGGCAAATCCAACACAACACATCACTGAGCACCACTCTTCATATTTTCAAGCATGGTGGTGGCTGCTTCATGTTATGTGTATGCTTGTTATCGGTAAGGACAAGGGAATGGAATAGAGCTAAGCACAGGAAAACCTGGTTCAGTCTGCTTTCCAACAGACACTGGGAGACAAATGTACCTTTCAGCAGGACAATAACCTAAAACACAAGGCCAATAACCTAAAACACAAGGGCTTGCAAAAGTATTCACCCCCTTGGCATTTTTCCTATTTTGTTGCATAACAACCTGTAATTTGAATGGATTTTTATTTGTATTTTATGTAATGGACATACACAAAATACTCCAAATTGGTGAAGTGAAATGAAAAAAAATTACTTGTTTCAAAAAATAAAAAAAATTTAAAAACAGAAAAGTGGTGTGTGCATATGTATTCACCCCCTTTGCTATGAAGCCCCAAAATACGATCTGGTGCAACAAATTACCTTCAGATGTCACATAATTAGTTAAATAAAGTCCACCTGTGTGCAATCTAAGTGTCACATGATGTGCCACATGATCTTAGTATATATACACCTGTTCTGAAAGACCCCAGAGTCTGCAACACCACTAAGCAAGGGGCACCACCAAGCAAGTGGCACCATGAAGACCAAAGAGCTCTCCAAACAGGTCAGGGACAAAGTTGTGGAGAAGTACAGATCAGTGTTGGGTTAAAAAAAAAGAAACTTTGAACATCCCACAGAGCGCCATTAAATCCATTATTTCAAAATGGAAAGACTATGGCACCACAACAAACCTGCCCAGAGAGGGCAACCCACCAAAACTCAAGGACCGGACAAGGAGGGCATTAATCAGGGAGGCAACAAAGAGACTAAAGATAACCCTGAAGGAGCTGCAAAGATTCACAGCAGAGATTGGAGTATCTGTCCATAGGACCACTTTAAGCCGTACACTCCACAGAGCTGGGCTTTATGGAAGAGTGGCCAGAAAAAAATAAGTAAACATGTTTGGTGTTCGCCAAAAGGCATGTGGGAGACTCCCCAAACATATGGAAGAAGGTACTCTGGTCATATGAGACTAAAATTGAGCTTTTGGCCATCAAGGAAAACGCTATGTCTGGCGCAAACCCAACACCTCCCATCACCCCGAGAACATCATCCCCACAGTGATGCATGGTGGTGGCAGCATCATGCTGTGGGGATGTTTTTCATCGGCAGGGACTGGGAAACTGGTCAGAATTGAACCAATGATGGATGGCGCTGAATACAGGGAAATTCTTGAGGGAAACCTGTTTCAGTCTTCAAGAGATTTGAGACTGGGACGGAGGTTCACCTTCCAGCAGGACAATGACCCTAAGCATACTGCTAAAGCAACACTTGAGTGGTTTAAGGGGAAACATTTAAATGTCTTGGAATGGCCCAGTCAAAGCCCAGACCTCAATCCAATTGAGAATCTGTGGTATGACTTAAAGATTGCTGTACACCATCGGAACCAATCCAACTTGAAGGAGCTGGAGCAGTTTTGCCTTGAGGAATGGGCAAAAATCCCAGTGGCTAGATGTGCCAAGCTTATAGAGACATACCCCAAGAGACTTGCAGCTGTAATTGCTGAAAAAGGTGGCTCTACAAAGTATTGACATTGCGGGGGTGAATAGTTATGCACGCTCAAGTTTTCTGTTTATTTGTCTTATTTCTTGTTTGTTTCACAATAAAAATTATTTAGCATCTTCAAAGTGGTAGGCATGTTGTGTAAATCAAATGATACAAACCCCCAAAAAATCTATTTTAATTCTAGGTTGTAAGGCAACAAAATAGGAAAAATGCCAAGAGGGTGAATACTTTCGCAAGCTACTGTATACAAAGGTGTTGCATACAAGACGACATTGAGTGTTCCTTAGTGGCCTAGTTATAGCTTTGACTTAAATCGTCTTGAAAATCTATGGCAACTTGAAAATGGCTGTCTAGCAATGATCAACAACTTAACCGAATTTTAAAAAGAATAATATGCAAATATTGTACAATCCAGTTTTTTAACGCTATTAGAAACTTACCCAGAAAGACACAGCTGTAATCACTGCCTAAGGTGCTTCTACAAAGTATTGAATCAGGGGTGTGAATACTTATGTAAATGACACATTTCTGTATTTCATTTTCAATAAATTTGCAAAAAATTCTAAAAATAAGTTTTCTCTTTGGCTTATGGGGTATTGTGTGTAGATAGATGGGTGATAATAAAATCTATTTAATCCCTTTTCAATTCAGGCTGTAACACAACAAGATGTGGAATAAGTCAAGGAGTATGATTTTTATGAAATACAACCTGTAATTAATTACTATATGAGTGAAAAGGTTTTCCTTCCTAAAAATGCTAATTTTAAAAAGCAGTTTTTCTGTGTTGAATGGTGTGGGCGTACCACAACAACAGAATGGTGTGGGTGTATACTAGTCATTAAAAATATTCAAGTAGACTCCTCATTCCCTATGAGGAAATAACAAGCATTTTTGAAATGGTCTGTTTGAGATACAAGTCTGAGGTGGAGTTTTTGTTATATATATATATATATATATATATATATATATATATATATATATATATATATATATATATTATTTTTATGCTTTGGCCACAAATACGAGTATAGGATGAGTCAACAACATAATTTGGGTATGCGTTAACAGAATATGAACGTTTAAAAGGGACTGGACAGTTACTTAAGCATCCTCTGAAAATATTCTAAAATCTATTCTAAAAAACATCTGCTAATGCAAGCATGAGTTTGGCACAAAAAAGCTAAATTGTTTAGGAAGATGTATGATGGTCAGGAATTGTTTGCTGCTTTCTGTAATATTTCTGATCTCTTAAATAAGGAATGTGGTGAAATACCTACAAAAATCTACTGTCATCTGTCATCCTCAATGATGGAGAGTATTGGATTTAGTTTACTACACTGTGGTTACATAGTTTCTTTATTCTGTGTGAACTTGACAAAGACTGTCTGAAAAATATATACTACCAGGCATTACTTTGCCCTGAATGACAGTTGGAGTGTATCAATATGTTTGAAATGTACTTTCTTTTTTATCTGTTCTTATAAAATAGATCACTCTGATTAATTAACAAAAGCAACAGCTTTTTTTCATCAATTTATTTTTAAAGTGTGTCAGTTTGTTCTTGTTTTCATAATTTGAGCATGTCTTCTTTCTGGAGACCCATAGTTCTATTCAAATCTCTATTATTCTGCAATACAGTATTTGACTTAGAATGGAGTAGAGTAGAATACAATACTATACAATTCATCTTTATTGTCCCCAAAAAGCAATTCAGTTGCATCAAAATTGGACAGTTTCATAGTTTGACAGCATGTAGCTTACGGTAGGTTAGTGAAGGCTAAACCGTAGAGGAGTGATTATACAGTCGTGGCCAAAAGTTTTGAGAATGACACAAATATTAATTTCCACAAAGTTTGCTGCTTCAGTGTCTTTAGATATTTTTGTCAGATGTTACTATGGAATACTGAAGTATAATTACAAGCATTTCATAAGTGTCAAAGGCTTTTATTGACAATTACATGAAGTTGATGCAAAGAGTCAATATTTTCAGTGTTGACCCTTCTTTTTCAAGACCTCTGCAATCCGCCCTGGCATGCTGTCAATTAACTTCTGGGCCACATCCTGACTGATGGCAGCCCATTCTTGCATAATCAATGCTTGGAGTTTGTCAGAATTTGTGGGGTTTTGTTTGTCCACGTGCCTCTTAAGGATTGACCACAAGTTCTCAATGGGATTAAGGTCTGAGGAGTTTCCTGACCATGGACCCAAAATATCGATGTTTTGTTCCCCGAGCCACTTAGTTATCACTTTTGCCTTATGGCAAGGTGCTCCATCATGCTGGAAAAGGTATTGTTCATCACCAAACTGTTCCTGGATGGTTGGGAGAAGTTGCTCTCGGAGGATGTGTTGGTACCATTCTGTATTCATGGCTGTGTTCTTAGGCAAAATTGTGAGTGCGCCCACTCCCTTGGCTGAGAAGCAACCCCACACATGAATGGTCTCAGGATGCTTTACTGTTGGCATGACACAGGACTGATGATAGCGCTCACCAAGCTTTTTTCTGGTTGCCCCAAACAATCGGAAAGGGGATTCATCAGAGAAAATGACTTTACCCCAGTCCTCAGCAGTCCAATCCTTGTACCTTTTGCAGAATATCAGTCTGTCCCTGATGTTTTTCCTGGAGAAAAGTGGCTTCTTTGCTGCCCTTCTTGATACCAGGCCATCCTCCAAAAGTCTTTGCCTCACTGTGCATGCATATGCACTCACACCTGCCTGCTGACATTCCTGAGCAAGCTCTGTATTGGTGGTGCCCCGATCCCACAGCTGAATCAACTTTAGGAGACGGTCCTGGCGCTTGCTGGACTTTCTTGGGCGCCCTGAAGCCTTCTTCACCACAATTGAACCGCTCTCCTTGAAGTTCTTGATGATCCGATAAATGGTTGATTTAGGTGCAATCTTACTGGCAGCAATATCCTTGCCTGTGAAGCCCATTTTGTGCAATGCAATGATGACGGCACGTGTTTCCTTGCAGGTAATCATGGTTGACAGAGGAAGAACAATGATTCCAAGCACCACCCTCCTTTTGAAGCTCCCAGTCTGTTATTCAAACTCAATCAGCATGACAGAGTGATCTCCAGCCTTGTCCTCGTCAGCACTCACACCTGTGTTAACGAGAGAATCACTGACATAATGTCAGCTGGTCCTTTTGTGGCAGGGCTGAAATGCAGTGGAAATGTTTTTTGGGAGGATTCAGTTCATTTGCATGGCAAAGAGGGACTTTGCAATTAATTGCAAGTCATCTGATCACTCTTCATAACATTCTGGAGTATATGCAAATTGCCATCATACAAATTGAGGTAGCAGACTTTGTGAAAATTAATATTTGTGTCATTGTTAAAACTTTTGGCCACGACTGTACACATGAGCACCTCTAAGAAGAACACCTAGTAGCCTATCAAGTGCAATGGCACCTATGGGTCCTGGTCAAAAAGAATGTACTATATAGGGAATAGGTTGCCTTTTGGCAAGCACACCTAGTAGCATATGAAGTGGAGGGTGCAGTTCTAAGGTTAATCATATGGGAACAATCGGAATCTTTGAAAGTACAATATGGAATGGAATTTATAACATTTTTGTTTGTTATGGATTTGGCAGGTTTTGTTTTTGTATTTTTTACCTGTGTTTTTTGGTGTTCTTTGATGAAGAGTATGGAGACCTTGATTGCAAAGGAGTGCAGAATAACATAATGCAGAAAGCGCCATCCTTTTCTGAAAATCTAGACCAGCAAGATTGAATTCAATGGACGTCCTTTGAAGCACTTTAAAGCTCACAGCAGGGACCTTAAATGAGTTTGAAAGTCCAGTAATTTGTCTTACTAAGAACAGGTGATCCGTTGTGAAAATTGGTCCACCAATACCTCTGTAGCACAGGAGGCTGCTAACGGGAGAACAGCTCATAATAATGGCTGGAATGGAGTGAATGGAATGGTATCAAACACATGGAAACCATGTGTTTGATGTGTTCGATACCATTCCATTCCCTTCCAGCTATTACTATGAGCACGTCCTCCCCAATTAAAGTGCCACTCGCTGCCTGTGCTCTGTAGTTAACCTTAAGTCTTACTACAATCCACAACTTACTCAATAATACAGTTTTGATACCATCAGATACCATCAGTGCCATCCAGTCACATGAGAATGTACAGTAAGAGACTCACTCACTATTTCTATGCAATAATCAAGAGATTGGGTTGAATGAAAACCAGAGCGGAGTCATTCAGAGCTGCTGTTCGACTGACAGGAGTTTATGTGATACTACAAAAGTACTGTTAATACCTGGTGCTAACAAGCCCCCTTTGTCCTGATTGTGTCCACATCCTGATTGTACCCACATTTGTAGAAGAATCAAAAAACACATTGTGATCTGATTGTGATCTTCCTGACCACCTCCAGAGGTAGACAGGCACATAGCCGTGGGAAGTACCGCAGCACCCCGATTTCTTCTTCACAAAAGTAGTGCACTGGGCCTTTACTAGTACGATATTAACGGACTTATATAGCCGTCTGTAGTGCAGCACCCCCACCCTCAAACATCTTCCCACGGCCATGGACAGGCATGCATTGTGTCTGGATATCTTACAAATGTAGACATATCTAGACAGTGAAACCATTTGAATCATAATTATCCCACCTTCTAAAATCATTGACAGGTGGCACCATTGACTTATGACATCGATTTGTGTTTTACAATAAGTACATTTATATTATTTTGAAAGAATATTAATCAAATAATTGGATGCATGTTAGAGCCCGGTATAAACAAGGCTCTGGTCACTAGTGTGTTCACTTCCTAGTGTGTTCACTTCTTAGTGTGTTCACTTCCTATGTGTTCACTTCCTAGTGTGTTCACTTCCTAGTGTGTTCACTTCCTAGTGTGTTCACTTCCTATGTGTTCACTTCCTAGTGTGTTCACTTCCTAGTGTGTTCACTTCCTAGTGTGTTCACTTCCTAGTGTGTTCACTTCCTAGTGTAGATACATTAGTGAGAAAAAATCTTGACACGAGGCATCCTTGCCCTCTTGCCCAGGGTGGCACATTTTATGTTTGTTTATGTGTCAAGAAATATTGTGTGAATATTTGCTAGATGTCAGAAGAATGTAGAATGTTATTTCAAGTGTCAAGTTGATATTCTATTTGAAGACCAAAAGTCTACTGAATATTGCAGGTATGAAAACAATATATAATTTGTACTGTACAAGCTCAATGGACCTGATTTCTGTAGCTGTCTGCTGCAGTAACACACAGATGTTATGTGTATAATTGGATTTGAGTAAAAGAGAACACGAATTTAAATAAAAGAGAATGCGAATAACAATCAATTGTTTGTGTTTTTTGAAAATGTTTAATGTAAACATTATAGTACATTTTATTTGTAAAGCGCTGAAATGTTCATTAACAGTACAAGCAGAAATCTCTAAGCATAAATCATGATATGTTATTGATTCAGTGGAATAATTTTTGGTTTTGAGAATTCTCGTTCAACTATGACACACAGTTACATTGGCAATGGAGCTTGTATTACTTATAAGATATATTGGACAAGGCGTTTGACAGGAGTTGGGAATTTGAACCCCAGCAACCCACCAGAATCAGATAGCAAATAACTCATCATAATTTAGTTTTTTCTCTTGCTGATGATCCTTGTTAGTGACAGGTTTAATTTCTCAAACTACATTAGCACATATCCATTACCACAGACATACTTTCAATGTACACACATATATTTATACAGTTCAAGAGTCACAGCAGAGTAGACATTACAGAATCTATGGAAGTGGTGACATGCACATACATTTCCCCTTATAATAAAATGAGGGGGAAGGGTTCTAATCTCACACATGGAATCGTTTTAAAAAAGGTCATACCATGGATCATTTAGCTATTTGATTTGGAGTTTTAGGACCCCTTTAGGTAAAAAAAGTTCATTATTTGATAAAATATATTGAATTTGACCTTTACTAATGGCAAAACAGACAATCAAAAAATGTATCCTAAAGAATAAGGTTTTGATGTGTCTGTCCTATATCTTGGAGATATAAGAAAGCTCAGTATTTTTAATTTTTTTTTTACACATATTTAACCCCTTATTTTTGTTGGCACAAAACTACCTCCATACTTCCATTCATTTGTATGGGTTACCTTTAGATGAGTCTAAAGGCCAAGCCGTTCGGATGCTACAAATGTTTTTGTGAGAAGACAGATTTTCGAAATGCCTCCTGGTCTGACAAATAGCGCTGTAGCTCTGCCACCGCAGATGTGAAAGTGTGACATAGGCGGATGTGGTGGATTGAGAAGCAGCCCATGCAGAAAAACTGATACTGTATCTCTAGCTTAAACTGATGGATTTTGATGGGGATTTTTTTATTATGTTACTTAGATTTATGCATCGGTGCGTCAATAGACTCTAGGGGGTTTAAATGGAAGCTTCTCTAATGTTAAACATGTAAAGTGTGGTGTATCGCAGGGCAGCCCTCTTGGCCCTCTACTCTTTTCTATTTTTTACCAATGACCTGCCACTGGCATTAAACAAAGCCTGTGTGTCCATGTACTGTATGTTGATGATTCATGCCAGTCTCTCTTGGCTAACTGTTGAGTAAAGACTGACTGCATTGCTTCTTGTTTTTCTAAGAAACATTGTGTTGGAAATTCCAAATAGTTTGTATAGTCAACTTACACACAGCACTGACACACACACTTACCCCACCAGACATGCCACCAGGAGCATTTTACAGTCCCCAGGTACATAACAAATTCA
Organism: Salmo trutta; assembly: GCF_901001165.1. NCBI lineage: Eukaryota > Metazoa > Chordata > Actinopteri > Salmoniformes > Salmonidae > Salmo > Salmo trutta. The sequence goes on along the minus strand of NC_042978.1, from coordinate 32,043,872 downwards.
AGGAAACATACAGTACTATACAGAGCCATGATTGCATGGAACTCCGTTCCATCTCATATAGCTCAAGTAAACAGCAAACCTGGTTTCAAAAAACAAATAAAGCAACACCTCACGGCCCAACGCCTCTCCACCATGTGACCTACTTGTTGTGTGTATGTACTGACATGTATGTGGAACTGATAGATGCACAAACACATACTACATGTTAAGGTTTTAAATGGATGTCAGTTGTAAAGTATTTTGTCTGTAATTATTTTTCGTTATGTGTTGGACCCCAGAAAGACTAGCTGTCGCCATTGGTGTCGGCTAATGGGGATCCTAATATCCCCATTACGTCAATTAGCTCGTACCCCTGCACATTGACTATCTAACAGTACTCCTTGTATATAGTCTCGTTATTGTTGTTTTATTATGTGACCATTTCTTTTTTTATTTGCACCAAATTCTTTGTACTTTTTAACTCTGCATTGTTGGGAAAGGGCTCGTAGGTAAGAATTTCATGGTAAACACTTGTTGTAGTTGGCGCATGTGACAAATAAAATTAGATTTGATGAATAAAATCTAAATAAAAAAATCTTATTTGTTTACCCATAAAACACTCTCACATGACAACACGGGATTGCATACAGCAATATGCCTTTTTATAAATTATTTATGTACACTTTGTTCATAAGTGTGTTATACCTTTTCCATTGTGGAACTTACTTTAGAATTATCAGCACCATTGCCATCTTATTTGTTTACCAATGAAATACTCTCACGTGACAACACAGGATTGCATTTAGTCAGTGTCCTCCCCTTCGGCACATGGAAATAAGCCAAATCTTACTAGTGGCTGTCTCTCCAGCTCTAGGGCTGAGAATAGTGACCCAGTGTCAAGCAAATGTGTCCTACACTGGCAGCCTCAGTAGCCTTGCACGAGCCTTCGTTTGAAATCTCAGTGACTTTGAAAGAGGGGACTGCCAGAAGTGGAATGGCCACCCCTCAGAGACTGGTTCCTCTGTAGGTTTCTTCCTAGGTTCCTGCCTTTCTAGAGAGTTTTTCCTAGCCACTGTGCTTCTACATCTGCATTGCTTGCTGTTTGGGGTTTTAAGATGGGTTTCTGTATAGCACTTTGTGACATCTGCTGATGTAAAAAGGGCTTCATAAATACATTTGATTTGATTGCATTTATTCAGTGTGTCCCCCCCCCTTTAACACATGGATAAATGTCAAATGGTACACTATCTCCTACATCATCCAGCATATTGTGGGCCACTTTATATGTCTATTTAAAAAGCCACGTTTTGCCATGCCTTCTTTAGGGTGATGCAAAACAACAAAATCAGGAATGAGCGATAGTTTTCACTGTTGAGATGTGGTTCAAACCGGTGACTTGGCTGGGAATCTTACTAGCAGCTGTCTCTCCTGTCTCTGGCTCTAGGGCTGAGAATAGTGACCCAGTGTCCAGCCATGTGTCCTGGCCCCCACCCATTACACTGGCAGCCTCAGTAGCCTAGCACGAGCCTTGGTTTGTGCGGGCCGGAACTGGTCATAGGAACAGGTGCCTATCGCTTGTTTCTGTAGCGTGAGGCAGCTTGATGTACAAGTACACCCGCTGGACAGGACACTAGTCTATTGCAGTGCCTTACCCACAATCTATCTAATTAAAGGAAAACTCCACAAAAAAATATATATATTGGTATTTGTTTCATTAGTCCATTGGTGACATAGTCCCAAAAGGTTTTGCTTGTCAGCAATCAAGTTTTCAAGATTTGTAACTTTCAAAATACATAAATCATCCCCTTATGATGCATTTTGCATTATATGATGCATAACGAATCATATGATGAAAAATGCATCATAAGGGGATGATTTATGTATTTTGAAGACTTTATATCGGATAAGCAAAACATTTTGGGACTATGTCAACAATGGAGTTTTTCTTTAATGCTGAGTGCCAGGCAGAGACACATCTGGTCTCATTTTTACAGTTTTTGGTATGACTCAGCTGGGGATCAAACTCCCAACCTTCCAATATCAGTGTGGACACTAACCACAAGGCCACTGAGTTAGTGTGTCTCAGGCTGTGTCACAAATGGCACTCTTTTCCCTATATAGAGCACTACTAAAGTAGCACTGAAGTAGAAAAATACCATTACCACACACATACTTTAAATGTACACACGTTCATTTTCAGTTCAAGAGTCACAGTACAGTAGACATTACAGAATGTATGGAACTGATGACAGGCACAACATACAGGTAACTGCCAAAATAAAGGAAACACTTGAATAAATGAGGGATGCAAAGTGTATTGAAAGCAGGTAATTCCACACAGGTGTTGCTCCTGAGTTAATTAAGCAATTAACTTCCCATCATGCTTAGGATCATGTATAAAAATGCCCAGTTGCCCATTATTTTGGCTATCATGGCTAGAAGAAGAGATCTCAGTGTCTCTGAAAGAGGGGTCTCAAAGAGGATGTGTAGCTGTGGGGGGGTGTGTGTGTACGTGCCTGTGTGCGTGCCAGTCACCAGATCTCAACCCAATTGAACACTTATAGGAGATTCTGGAACCACACCTCATAAAACAATTTCTACCACCATGAACAAAAGACCAAATTCTGACATTTTTCATGGAGGAATGTTATCTTATCCTTCAAATAGATTTCCAGACACTTGTAGAATCAATGACAATGTGCATTGAAGCTGTTCTGGCAGCTCATGGTGTCCTTGGCCCAGCACCCTATTAAAGGCCCTATTAAACATGATTTTCCTGTCTTTTATATATATATATATATTTCCACATTAAGAGGTTGGAATAATACTGTGAAATTGTGAACATTATGATAATGCCCCTTTAGTGTAAGAGCTGTTCGAAAAGACTGCCTGAAATTACAGCTCGCTTTGGTGGGATGGAGTTTTGGCCTGCCTAGTAACATTGCCAGGTGGTAAATTTGTTAATAGACCATTAAGAAAGAGAATTCCAAACCTCTCTGCCAATAGCAGCTAGTTTTCAGTTTTCCCCTTCCCACTCAACCCACTCCCAGACAGTCCTAGCAACATTCTTGCTTGAGAACTTTCTCTTTGCTAAGAACCTATTTTTGTTTATTTTTGGCCATTTTAATTGAAAACAATCACAGTAAGGTACTTAATTGTTACCCAGAAATTATTTGATATTTAAGTAAAAACAGCTGCATTGGACCTTTAAGACACTTAATTGTTGGCATTTCTTTATTTCAGCTGTTATCTGTACATTTATTTCACCCTACAAGACCCTGAAAATAAAGATGACAAAGAAAAAAGAAAACAGAAAGAAACATCATATAACAATAGGCCTTTTTATAAATTCTGAGTCACATTTTCATAGTAATTTTTTTTAAATTCATAAGTGTGTTATACATTTTCCATTGTGGAACTTACTTTAGAATTACCAGCACCATTGCCATCTTATTTGTCCATGAAATACTCTCACGTGACATCAGAGGATTGCATTTAGTCAGTGTCCCCCCCTTCAAAACATGGAGACAACACTACATCATCCAGCACATGTAGGCCACTTTATATCAGTCTATTTAAAAAGTCACGTTTCGCCACGCCTTTAGGGTGATGCAAAACAACACAATCAGGAATGAGGGATAGTTTTCACTGTCGAGATGTGGTCCAGACCGGTGACATGGCTGGGAATCTTACTAGCAGCTGTCTTTCCTATCTCTAGTGCTGAGAATAGTGACCCAGTGTCCAGCCAACGTGTCCTGGAATCCATTACACTGGCAGCCTCAGTAGCCTTGCACGAGCCTTGGTTTGTGCCAGCCGAAACAGCTCATAGGAGCAGGTCCCTGTCTCCTGTTTCGGTAGTGTGAAGCAGCTTGATGTGCACAAAACATTAGGATCACCTGCTCTTTCCATGACATAGACTGACCAGGTGAAAGCTATGATCCCTTATTGATGTTGCTTGTTAAATCCACTTCAATGAGTGTAGATGAAGGGGAAGAGACAAGTTAAACCTTTACTGTAGTGGGCTAGTTCAAATCTACTTTGAAACAAAGTCGCCTCTCACACATGGTTATGGGCTTTAAAAAAGAAGACACCTGTACCATGTCAGATATAGAGTTGAAATGTATTCAATGTTGAGTTTGCACTTACTGTACATCACAAAAGACTGAAATATAGCAAAACCGCTTTTTTATATATAATGTTTATTAATGCTTAAATTATTAAAAATATGAATAACATTCCACCAATGAGGGCACTAGAGGGCGATTTGGTCATTTGACTGCAGGAAAGGGCTACAGATTTTTAAGCATTGAGACAATTGAGACATGAATTGCGTATAATGTGCCATTCAGAGGGTGAATGGGCAAGACAAAAGATTTAAGTGCCTTTGAACAGGGTATGGTAGAACACGTTGGCTGGACACTGGGTCACTATTCCCAGCCCTAGAGCCAGGAGTGTTGACTAATGGTAAAAGGAGATGGGACCAGGCATATTGCAAAATGCTTTACTCCTGCTTGAAAGGCATCATATGACATTTCAATTATGGACTGGCTATTCCCATGTAAATGAACATTTTCACAAGATTCAGTTTCACTGGGCCTTAACTGCAATATATTTATGTAAAACACAGTGGTAAATAATTGTCTATCATAAATAGATATAGTAACATGATTGAATAACACTTATAAGTATATCAAACCAAAGTTAAATAAAACACTTGTCAATTAATATTTCTTGTAAAACATAACCAAGAGATTTAATGAATGAGTTTCTGTATTAAGCGAACCATATACAAATTACTATGGCCATAAATGTCTTACCTAAAATATAATACATGTTTGCACACTGGTTTCTGGGCCTATACTTGTCTGATTAAATTAAATAAAAAACATTGATAAGACCCTGAAGGAATTTTCTTACATTTACAGTTTGCATTTACAAATACAATGACAAGGCATTGTTCGCTGAGAGAAGTCAAATGAAAATAATCATACATATTGCATATCCCTTCTAGTGATAGTCTAGTTTAGAATACCTCTATGGAATAATATCCTGTTAATGGTACCTGTTATGTAGGCCATGTGGTCAGGGCCAGACTGTTCCACATGGGTATGTGTATCTGTGTCACAGAATACAGTTTATAGTGTGCGACTTTCTTCATTTTTATAAACAGTATCAGTCCAAAGTTTGGACACACCAACTTATTCCAGGGTTTTTCTTTATTTGTACCATTTTCTACATTGTAGAATAATAGTGAAGACATCAAAACTATGAAATAACACATATGGAATCATGTAGTAACCAAAAAAGTGTTAATCAAATCAAAATATATTTTAGATTTCAGATCCTCCATACTTTTCATTGGTACTGTAGTTTATTCTCCGTTAGTCAGCACCTTTACAAATATTTTGGGGTGTGTCAGCTCATGCTTTTTATAGAATACAGTTTCCCCTCAATCCTAACATGTGCCATACTGTCTCAGAGCCAGATTTATATTTTGGCTGATACTGTGGCACATACCCCTAAGGAAAAGTTTGCCCTTGTGGTCCTGGCTGTTTGGCCTCATTATACAGGCTCCGGTTGATCAATAGGGTTTGGATGGTGTCCTGATTGAGGTACAGTATATCCCAACCCTGTACTACTCCCACTACTTTGCACCATCCAATGTCACCAAAGGGAAATCTTCTCTGACATCACGTCACCACTCCTGACGTAACCAGAACATTTCTCAGGGGGCCTGACCTATGCCTTAGTGTGAGTTATAAACAAACTAAATAAAAACGTTCAGTCCTATACACCATACCTAGGGTATCTATCCTGTAACCAGGATTACAACAGACATGTAAAATAACAGAACTGATGCTGAGGTAAAGCTGAGGTGGCTGTTATTACACATCACAGGCTCTTTCTCTTTCACTCTCATTTTTTTCCTATAAATGCTGTCCTCTCCTCAACTCCATTGCACTAATCTGAAAGAACTGACCAGGTGAAAGGAGACAGCCTGCCTAATGGTGAACTTTCACCTGTCAAGACTTTTCCATTAATGTTTTGTAGGCCTGTGTCTGTTTAACTGTTTATTCCATGTCCCTGTTAAGTTGTGAATTTAACGCATTGCATTATCTTTATGAAAAGTACATTTCTGTGAACATTTACATATTTGTCATATAGCAGGCCCACATCCAGATTGATTTACAGTAATGCACTCATCTTAACAACAAGACAATAGGGTATATCTAATAATGTAATATACTATACAGATATCAGTGCAGATGAAGGAAAGCAGACAAAGAGAACAGATTTTTTGACAATTGAGAAACAACCATAGACCATGGTCTATTAAAATCAGTCTCAATCTTGACGTCTAGGGGAAAAACATCCACCTATACAGAACCTGCTGAAAAGAAGTTCCTGTATAGATCTATTTTCAACCAGCAACTATCATAGAATCACACTGATCACATTTTTTACACAATACAGTGTTAGCATCATCAGCTATTTACTTTGAATTAAACTTCAAATTATAATTTGCAAGCTAGGCAGCAACAGCAGTGCACAAATCTTTCAGCCAATAACCAACATAAAGGCCTTTCAAGGTCAAGATATCAGAATAATTCATGCAACCGGCGACACCTAAGATAATATGGTTTTACTGAATAAAAAAATACAGTGCCTTCGGAAAGTATTCAGATCACTTGAATTTTTCCACATTTTGTTAACCTTATTCCAAAATGTATGAAATAGTTTTTTTCCCTCATCAATCTACGCACAATACCCCATAATGACAAAGCAAAAACTGGTTTGTAGAAATTTTAGCTAATTTATAACAAATAAAAAAACTGAAATATGACATTTACATAAGTATTCAGATCCTTTACTCAGTACTTTGTCGAAATACCTTTGGCAGTGATGACAGCCTTGAGTCTTCGAGGGTAGGATGATACAAGCTTCGCACACCTGTATTTGGGGAGTTTCTCCCATTCTTCTCTGCAGATCCTCACAAGCTCTGTCAGGTTGGATGGGGAGTGTTGCTGCACAGCTACTTTCAGGTCTCTCCAGAGGTATTCGATCAGGTTCAAGTTCGGGCTCTGGCTAGGCCACTCAAGGACATTCAGAGACTTGTCCCAAAGCCACTCCTGCGTTGTCTTGGATGCATGCTTAGGGTCATTGTCCTGTTGGAAGGTGAACCTTCGCCCCCAGTCTGAGGTCCTGAGCACTCTGGAGCAGGTTTTCATCAAGGATCTCTCTGTACTTTGCTCCGTTCATCTTTCTCTCGATTTTGACTAGTCTCCCAGTCCCTGCCGCTGAAAAACATCCCCACAGCATGATGCTGCCACCACCATGCTTCACCGTAGGGATGGTCCCAGATTTCCTACAGACGTGGCGCTTGGCATTCAGGCCAAAGAGTTCAATCTTGGTTTCATCAGACCAGAGAATCTTGTTTCTCATGGTCTGAGAGTCTTTAGGTGCCTTTTGGCAAACTCCAAGCGGGCTGTCATGTGCCTTTTACTGAGGAGTAGCTTCCGTCTGGCCACGCTACCATAAAGTCCTGACTGGTGGAGTGCTGACAAGATGGGTGTCCTTCTGGAAGGTTCTCTCATCTCCACAGAGGAACTTTAGAGCGCTGTCAGAGTGACCATCGGGTTCTTGGTCACCTCCCCAATTGCTCAGTTTGGCTGGGCGGCCAGCTCTAGGATGAGTCTTGGTGGTTCTAAACTTCTTCCATTTAAGAATGATGGAGGCCACGGTGTTCTTGGGGACCTTCAATGCTGCAGACATGTTTTGGTCCCCTTCCCCAGATCTGTGCCTCAACCCAATCCTGTCTCAGAGCTCTACGGACAATTCCTTTGACCTCATGGCTTGGTTTTTGCTCTGACATGCACTGTCAACTGTGGGACCTTATATAGACTGGTGTGTGCCTTTCCAATCATGTCCAATCAATTGAATTTACCACAGGTGGACACCATTCAAGTTGTAGTAACATCTCAAGGATGATCAATGGAAACAGAATGCACCTGAGCTCAAGTTCGAGTCTCATAGCAAAGGGTCTGAAATGTATGTAAATAAGGTATTTCTGTTTTTTATTTGTAATAAAATTTGCAACAATTTCTAAAAACCTGTTTTCACGTTGTAATTATGGGGTATTGTGTGTAGATTCCTGAGGATTTGTTTTTATTGAATCCATGTTAAGATAAGGCTGTAACGTAACAAAGTGTGGAAAAAGTCAAGGGATCTGAATACTTTCCGAAGGCACTGTATACAGCTAGAAATTGATAGCTTGACTTATCACACAGCATGATTTACAAGCTTGCATTGGAGTTTGTCATAAAAGTGTTATTTTATGTATAAAATGCATTGGTAACTACACATGAGTTAACGCAAATGTCTAGAAGATACTGAATTATCAAGAACTTGAGACTTGAGGCATAAAACATTAGGACTTGCACTTGCCTTGATTTGATCTTACATGTCACAACTTGAGACTTTTTCTACATACATTTTCTTGGACTTTAGGACTTGAAATTAACTTGTGACTCGAAATCAATGATTAGACAAAGATAGGTCTATCTAAACATGAGTCATTGTTGCATATAGCTGCAAAATATGACCAATGAGACCTGAGACTTGCTCCAAACATAACTTTTCTTGGATCCTTTACTTGTGACTTGAGATTTTTTGTGAGATTTACTTGACCAGCTTTACTACTTCCACTACTTTGCAGCGTCCGATGCTAGTCATTCTCCCCATCTGTCAGCTCAGGGGAACCAGATATCAGCTGTTAAGTTCTCAGTGAACACTGAGCCCTTAAAAGCCCACTCACTCCCCCTGCCTGCCTGCGTAGCCTACCAACTCAACACATGATGTCAAAATACTGTCCGGCTGAAAGGGCATCTGAGAATAGATATGTGGGTTGTGGCCTGGTTGGAATTGGGGTCCTGCACAGTGTTCATACATTCATACAATCCCAGTTCAGACATTTAAGGGGTCAGTATGCTGGCCTTCTGTAGATTTTGTTGTGCTTCTCTTCCGGTTCAGGGTTATTCCTGAGTGATATTGAGCTCTATTGTATATGAGATGTATACACTACCGTTCAAAATTTTGGGGTCACTTAGAAATTGTCTTGTTTTTTAAAGAAAAGCACTATTTTTGTCTATTAAAATAACATCAAATTGATCAGAAATACAGAGTAGACATTGTTAATGTTGTAAATGACTATTGTAGCGGGGAATGGCAGATTTTTTATGGGATATCTACATAGGCGTACAGAGGCCCATTATCAGCAACCATCACTCCTGTGTTCCAATGGCACGTTGTGTTAGCTAATCCAAGTTTATCATTTTAAAAGGCTAATTGATCATTAGAAAACCCTTTTGTAATTATGTTAGCACAGTTGAAAACTGTAGTTCTGATTAAAGAAGCAATAAAATTGGCCTTCTTTAGACTAGTTGAGTATCTGGAGAATCAGCATTTGTGGGTTCACTTACAGGCTCAAAATGGCAAAGATCTTTCTTCTGAATTCTTCTGAGAAATTAAGGCTATTCCAGGCGAGAAATTGCCAAGAAACTGAAGATCTCGTACAACGCTGTGTACTACTCCCTTCACAGAACAGCGCAACTGTCTCTAACCAGAATATAAAGAGAAGTGGGAGGCCCCGGTGCACAACTGAGCAAGAAGACAAGTACATTAGAGTGTCTAGTTTGAGAAACAGATGCCTAACAACTGGCAGCTTCATTAAATAGTACCCGCAAAACACCAGTCTCAACATCAACAGTGAAGAGGCGACTCCGGGATGCTGGCCTTCTAGGCAGAGTTGCAAAGAAAAAGCCATATCTCAGACTGGCCAATAAAAATAAAAGATTAAGATGGGCAAAAGAACACAGACACTGGACAGAGGAACACTGCCTAGAAGCCAAGCATCCCGGAGTCACCTCTTCACTGTTGATGTTGAGACTGGTGTTTTGCGGGTACTATTTAATGAAGCTGCCAGTTAAGGACTTGTGAGGTGTCTGTTTCTCAGGTGAGGTGGCCTCCCACTCCTCTTTCTATTCTGGTTAGAGCCAGTTTGCACTGTTCTGTGAAGGGATTAGTGCACAGGGTTTTTCTGAGGTCTTCAGTTTCTTGGCAATTTCTCGCATGGAATAGCCTTCATTTCTCAAAACATGAATAGACTGACGAGTTTCAGAAGAAATAGCTTTGTTTCTGGCCATTTTGAGGCCGTAATCGAATCCACAAATGCTGACGCTCCAGATACTCAACTAGTCTAAAGAAGGCCAATTTTATTGCTTCTTTAATCAGAACAACAGTTTGCAGCTGTGCTAACATAATTGCAAAAGGGTTTTCTAATGATCAATTAGCCTTTTATAATGATAAACCTGGATTAGCTAACACAACATGCCATTGGAACACAGGAGTGATGGTTGCTGATAATGGGCCTCGGTACGCCTATGTAGATATCCATAAAATAAAATCTGCCGTTTCCAGCTACAATAGTCATTTACAACATTAACAATGTCTACACTTTATTTCTGATCAATTTTATGTTATTTTAACGGACAAAAAATTTGCTTTTCTTTAAAAAATAAGGACATTTCTAAGTGACCCCAAACTTTTGAACGGTAGTGTATGTTTGTGCAGAGTGTGTGTGCTGGTGTGTGTTTGCGTATGCGTGTGTGAATATCACACTCATGTTGGACATAGGAAAAAAAATCATTGGCTGCAACCTATCTAGATTAATGACAGAATGTATGGTACTTAAAAAGTATTATTAGGTTAGTTAAAGTTTTTTTTTACAGTATGTGTTGCAGAGTTTGTCAGGGTTATGCAGGGTAGTGCAATGGTTGAAATGCATACTTTGCTACAGATTCAAAGCTCAAAGGGCAGCAAGGATTTAGCAACAAGTTGTATACAACTTGTTCGTGAATAATATGACAATTATAAATCATAGTTTAAACAAGTGAACCATATTCATCTATAGTTTAGATAATGATAAAAGGGAGGAATACTCATAGAAATCAAGGTTATGTCTCATATACAATAGCATTCAGGTCAAGTAGCACATGAGCACTGTTTTCTGATTGAGAAAAATATATTCACAAAAAAGCATTTTTATAAACCATTTGTATTTCTCTGTTGTACTCATTCTGCTGTTTAAAGACTACTGAAAGGATTCTACAGCAGACCAAAGTTCAGACAATCACTCAATGGTGTTCTCTATCACTCAATGGCACTAACACTCGAAGCACTAAGACTATCAATGGAAGCACTATCACTATATGGTAGAGCATGTTGGGTATTTCATTACAAAGAAGCACCAGTCAAAATTCCTCACTTCATGTTAGCCTAGACAAGCATACAGTAGTCATTCAGCATGAATATGTCTGGTTCAAGACCAGCCCGACAGGAACCAATATATCGGGAGCACTACAAGTATCCCACAAAAACATCCACCATCACTCTGGAGTGGGGAATTAAAAATCTGAAAAACAGGAAAAATCCAACAAAAGAGTGTAAAATTGTTTGACGAGTCTAAGTTCCAGGCACTCCAGATGGGTTTTACATTAAAAAAAACTTTATCTACAGGGCATAGAGCAGTTCAAAAAATGTAAAGTGCCCAACATGTTTCAGCATAGAGCCTTCATCAAAGTGTAGGTGAAAGATAAATAGAAAACCAGCCCAAATTCGCTTCCGGGAGAATTAGATACAGTGATAAGTGAGATTTGCAGCCTCCTGTCCACAACTCTGGACAATATTGGACACTGTTCTGCACATTATTCATGCATTTCTGCAGTTCCAACATGCAGTAATCCATTAAATATCAATATCAATTGTCACCACAAATATTTTATTATCATTAATGATTTGTGTATGTGTACAGGTGTATGATGTATGGTGGGTGGTTGCAGAAAAACATAAAAACTTTAGTCTATGTGTTGTCCAATGCATTCCGGCCTGTTATTCACCCGCTTTCCGAGAAAAGGCGTTGATACCAGTAGATGCAGGCTGGGTAGGAAAATTGGCTGCAGGGATGTTGGTAGTGGGAGGGAAAGAAAATAGGGAAGTGGGAGGCATCTCCTGAGGAAATACACATGAATGATGTTACATTAACGCCCAAGACCCACTGACCTAGTATTGCACAATGACGTAACCGACGAATACATACCGAGGGGCACTAAGGATGCAGATGTAGGATCTTAATTTGACCAGTATTGTCATAGCAAAATAATCCTGCAGCAACAGGGTTTGAACGTTTAGTCCATAATGTTGCTTGATCGGTGGTTAGGCTATTAGCTGGACAAAAGTTGGCTACATGAAAAGTGCAATACTGTTAATTTAACTTGTGTTAGTGCAGATTTTCAATGAATTTATATAAATCACGAAGCTCATCTGCAACAAAAAAGTGATAAAATTAAGAACCTACAGCTGTACTAAGGGGTCATCACTCGGAAAGTCACGACCTTACTCTGAATTCATTTTACGGCACTAGGATGCGTTAGGTTTGCTTATCTCTCAGAACCTCCAGTTTAAGGGGCATACATAGACTCAATAGCTTCTCTGTGGTGAATTTTTAGAGTTTACTGTCATTGACATAAGGAAAGCTACTTGTTTCTGATTATGTAATCATGTATTTAAGATGTTTCTGAAAAGCTTTACTTTGACAATTGGTAGGTTATATTTTGCATTGTTAAAAACTATATTTAACTTACAACAATTTATCAGCCAGTTAGTCTCAAACATTTTAAAATACTGTTATCACTTAATAACAAAAAAAACAATAAAATCCTTCAAATTACTTCTGACTTGACTTATTGACATATTTAGAGCAAGTTTTAAAAATCACCGTTTTAATCTACCTTGCATAATACAATGCTCTCAGGAAAGTAGTAGGTTAAACCTCTACCATTTATGACACAAATAGTTATTGTATCATTGTAACTTATGCTTTATCATTGTAACTTATGGATCGTAGCTGTACAATTCAAATGCTATGGACAACAAAATTGCTAAACTACAGTATTTGTGCAGAATGTGTTGCAAACATTGCCAATGAACTGGAAAGAGTTGGTTGACCGACAGCAAATACCATACCTTACTTAGAGCTAGTTGGTGACCGACAGCAAATACCATACCCTACTTAGAGCTAGTTGGTGACCGACAGCAAATACCATACCCTACTTAGAGCTAGTTGGTGACCGACAGCAAATACCATACCCTACTTAGAGCTAGTTGGTGACCGACAGCAAATACCATACCCTACTTAGAGCTAGTTGGTGACCGACAGCAAATACCATACCCTACTTAGAGCTAGTTGGTGACCGACAGCAAATACCATACCCTACTTAGTGGCTAACCTTCATTAAAAAGGTTCAATGAGTCTACATTCAAACTAAACATCGTCACCACCTCCAATGGGTCTTATGAGAAGTACAAGGAGATCAAATTCTCTGAATATCATAATAACAATAATAGCCAAAACTGCCTTAGTGGTTAATTTGAAGAATCCTTTTCATTTTAAAAGATTGTTTTCAACTAAGTTCATAATGTTCTTGCCCATCATCATCAAAATGTTATTATGTCCATCGACATCATTTGTTGGACGGTAAACTACAAAACCTAAACTTGAGATCACTGACTTGACTGACTGTTATGTCCCCCATCTAACGGCTAGGTAAGAGTTAACAGTAGGTCTGCTTGACCCTTACCATAGTGAGAACTGGGTCAGCTGAGTCTGCATCCTGAGACGCCTCACTTTGCTCCTCTTTGGGTTTGTGTTTGAACCAGCCGCTAAACCACCCTGACTTGGTGCTCTGATCAGACACACACACAGAGAGAGAGAGACACAGAGAGAGAGAGAGAGAGAGAGAGAGAGAGAGAGAGAGAGAGCGAGAGAGAGAGAGAGAGAGAGAAAGAGGCTTATTTAAACTAACTCTGGTTCTTATCTGATGCTGTCGACAAGACGACAGGCTTCAGGCTTCAGGCTCCACCCACCTGTTTTGGTTGGATTCTGTCCGGCTCTGAGGCCTTGCCCTCCTGCGTGATGGTGGCCTGGTGCCCTCCCTGCTGCCATGCCTGCTGATCTCCATAACCATACTCCTGGCCATAGTGCTGACCATACTCTGCCACCGGCATCATGCCAGCATTCACATGGACCCCTATCTGCATAGGACAGACAGATATACAGACTGTCATTTGACATCTCCATGGACACAAACAAGACACATGATCTCATCTGAGTCGCACAAATACATTTATCAAACGATTTCACATGCTTGACCAATTTTTTTATTTTTTTATTTTTTTTATTTATGTTTTACATATAAAATACAGCACCACTGACAGAAACAGCAGGTGCTCAGGAATAAATCACTGGACATCTTTAGAGAGATTAAATTTGTATGCCCCAATAGGGGGTATGTTCTTGTATATAGTTGTAATGTATGTTTGGTAGCCAATAAAACTCTCCTGAGCACTCACCATGCCTGGGCCAGCAAAAGGATCAGCCCCTACAACAATACAATGATATCAAAGCATGAGGTCCTCATATAACAGTTAACAACAGAAACATGTAAGAAGATTCATAAAATTAGTAAAAAGGAGTTACATTAAATGAGACATGTTTCATTGTAAACCACCAGAAACAGGGTTGAATCCCTAGTATGTTGGATCAATAAAAACCAGGGCCTTCATCCATTTTCTCACCTTCCCTTGCTGAAGGAGGACAGTCCAGTGTAGGATGCTGAGGTGAAGGCTGAGGCTGAGGCAAAGGCTGGGCAGTGTCTGTGTAGTGGTAACTGTGGTCCTGGCCTCCCACCACAAGTGGCACTGCAGGCTGAGTGTTAGAAGCCATGACCGGCAGCGGAGGCTGAGTGTTGATCTGCTGTGCCTGCACGTGCTGTTGTTGTTGCTCTTCTGCTGCTTTGTGAGAGAGGAATTTAGCATCCAGTCTCTGGTCATCTCCCCTTGCAGAAAGGTCATCGGTGTCTGATTCTACAGCGAAACCAAAGGAGTGAAGACAAAGATTACAACACTGGAGTGCGTCCCAAATGGCACCCCATTCCCTATCAAATGCACTACTTTCGACCTGGGACATGGTTCAAACACTGTGCAACTGGTTGATAGGAGGAGCCCTCTGATGAGTCATCATGCAACTCTGATACATGAGACACTCCCCCCAGGTGGAATAAGAGTGTACCACACCATACAGACACAAACACAGAGCAGAGAAATACTGGATGTGGCACAAATGGTGGCCGTACATCACCCAAGTGGATGAAGTGAGTTCCCCCTTACTATGTAACCGCTTTGAGCATCAGGAAAAGTGCTATATGAGTCCAATAAATTGTTATTAATTGTCCATTGAAATAATGATCTGGGACTGTAGGTTTACCTGAATACACACTGCTCTCCTCATGGGCCAATGCACTCCCGTCTGCTGGTGGCTGGTATGTATCACTGCAACCATTGCTCCCCATCTAAGCAAATAGATATGTTTTAACCATAGCATCATAATGTGTAGAGAATGTTTTGGAAGAGACAAAAAATACACAATTAAGATCATATGAGCCAATTGAAGAATTTCAAACGGTCTGGTATTGTTTGAAATATATCATTTAAATGGGACAAAGGGATTCTAATGTAGTAAGAAAAATGTTACCAGTGTCAACCATTGTGCTGACTGAGGCAAGTTAAAAACCTGAGTCTAGTCTTGCCAGCTGGACTATAGTAGGTACTTACCACCTCAGCAACCTTGACAAAAGTGCCAACTGACATAATTTCACTCACTTGACAACCTACCAGTACCAATATCAGTAGGCTAATATCCAATTTAGGTGAATCTTAAGATCCAACTACAGTGAGTCCCATTTACTATCATTATTCAATCAAAATCAACAAAGTATATCTCTATACAAGGATGTTTGTAACCAGTAAATAGGTAATCATCTCCAACACAAACAGAGGAACATGTGAAAATGTGACAGAGAGAGACATGACGAGTACAATGGTGATGCATTGTGGTGTGGTCACCTGTATGCCCTGCTGTCTGCATCTCAGCTGCTGTAGCCAGTAAGGCTCCTGTCCAGGCCTGTCGTCAACTGTGTCACTGAGCTGTCCCATTCCCTCACACTGCTTCAGCCGCTCTGCCAGCTGGGAGGGGAGGACACACACACAAACAGGGAAAGTGCTAAGCAAACACACACACACACAGTGTTTTTAAGGCACTACTGTACAGTAGATTAGTGCCTAATCTGATACCCTCTGGAACAGGTCCTTTTTGTATTTTTTTATTTAACCTTTATTTAACAAGGCAAGTCAGTTAAGAACAAATTCTTATTTACAATGGACGGCCTACCCCGGCCAAACCCAGATAACTCTGGGGCAATTGTGCGCCGCCCTATGGGACTCCCAATCACAACCGGATGTGATTCAGCCTGGATTCAAACCAGGGACTGAAGTGACACCTCTTGCACTGAGATGCAGTGCCTTAGAACAATGCGCCACTCGTGAGCTCAGGTCGTTCCTGTCCATGTAATGGTATTCATTATCACCTAAAAGGGAAAACTGATCCTAGATCAGCATTCCTACTCTGAGATGCTTTATGAATACAGGCCCTGAAGTGATTGGATACTAGGAATGCAATATGGCATAAAATGTGTGTATGATACATACACTACAAGTCAGAGTACGCTACTTTTATAAGCTCTCCCTGCAGACTGTGTTTAGCGTATGTATGGAAGTGCATAGATAACCATAATTGCTCTGCATAAGAGCATCTGCCTAAGTGCCTTGCTCAACGGCACATTGACAGATTTTTCACCTAGTAAGTTCAGGGATTCTAACCAGCTACCGTTCGGTTACTGGCCCAACGCTCTTAACCGCTAGGCTACCTACCGCCGAAGTGCTACATATGATGTGTATATGTCAGAGTATCATGATAAAGTGCTTTACCTTGATAAGCTCCCCCAGCAGCACCATGCTGGGCTCCTGCAGTCTGAGTAAAGACATCCCTATCACCTCACAGTAGTGGAAGGCCTGGGACGCCAGCCCAGCATCCAGCAGACGACACGCATACAGGAACTTATACACCTGGGAATGACACAACAGCTTGTAACAAGACAACAACACAACAGCACCACCTACCGTAGCCACATGGAAAAAGCTAAACATAATTTCACTGTGTCCTGGACTAGAGAAAGCTTAACAGCAAAATACAGATGGAATCAAAACTCTGTATTGACTTATGAGTTCCAAATCTGGCAAATTATGGACGAATCATACTAGTCATAAAAAAGCACAAAAAAATGAATATAAACTACCTGGAAGGGGGGGATACAGAAGAATTTATCTCCAAGTCTCTGGCAGTACTCGAATAACTCTGTGCACCGAATGGCAGAATTCTGAGCAAACTCTTTGAATGAGAGACTGTAGGGGAGGAAATACATTCAGTTCTTAGCAGACGTTGTTTTAAACATTAAAAAGTTACAATTGGGACTACAACTACTTGCTACCTAAGTCTTAAAGTAACTATCCAGTGAAAATCTCACTTTTAAAAGTCCATATTCTGTTAACTCATACCCAAATAATGTTGTTGACTTGTCCTATATTCGTATTCTTGGCCAAAGCATCATTTTTATTTTTTTTAAACACTTCAAATATCCCACCTCAAACTTGTCTCAACAACACCGTTTCCTCATAGAACATGTCATTTTAAGAACCTGTATACGCCCACACCATTCTGTTGTTGGAGTACGTCCACACCATTCTGTTGTTGGAGTACGCCCACACCATTCCAACACAGAAAAGCTGCTTTTTAACATACTTAATTAAAAACGTTTGGAAGGAAAACTATTTCACTCATATTTTTATTAATAATAAGTAATATTTCATAGAAATCTGGAAACACTAGACAGTTACTTTAAAACTGTGTTAATCTCAATATCAAAGGATTTCTGGGTAACAATTAACTACCTTACTGTGATTGTTTTTAATTAAAATGCTAAAAACTAACAGAAATTGCTTATTAGCAAAGAGCAATTTCTCCAGCAAGAATTTTGATATGACTGTCTGGGAGTGGTCTGAGTGGGGAGGGGAAAACTGAACCCTAGCTGTTGACAGAAAGGTTTAGAACTCTTTCTTATTGGTCTATTAACTCAGGGTTTCCACATTTTGTTATGTTACAGCTTTATTCTAACATTTATTAAATTGTTTTTCCCCATCATTAATCTACTCACCATACCGCATAATGACAAAGCAAAAACAGGTTTGTAGAAATGTTTGCAAATTTATTATAAATAAAAAAACTGAAATACCACATTTACATAAGTATTCAGACCCTTTACTCAGAGCTTTGTTGAAGCGCCTTTGGAAGCGATTACACCCTCAAGTCTTCTTCAGATCCTCTCAAGCTTTGTCAGGTTGGATGGGTGTCGCTACACAGCTACTTTCAGGTCTCTACAGAGATGTTAGATAGGGTTCAAGTCCGTGCTCTGCCTGGGCCACTCAAGGACATTCAGAGGCGTGTTACTCCTGCGTTGTCTTGGCTGTGTGCATAGGGTCATTGTCCTGTTGGAAGGTGAACCTTCGCACCAGTCTGAGGTCCTGAGCGCTCTGGAGCAGGTTTTCATTAAGAATCTCTTTGTACTTTGCTCCGTTCATCTTTGCCTCGATCCTGACTAGTCTCCCTGTCCCTTCCGCTGAAAAACATCCCCACAGCATGATGCTGCCACCACCATGCTTCACCGTCAAGATGGTGCCAGGTTTCCTCCGACGTGATGCTTGGTATTCAGGCAAAAGAGTTCAATCTTTGTCTGAGAGTCTTTATGTGCCTTTTGGCAAACTCCAAGCGGGCTGTCATGTGCCTTTTACTGAGGAGTGGCTTCTGTCTGTCCAGTCTAGCATAAAAGCCTGACTGGTGGAGTGCTGCAGAGATGGTTGTCCTTCTGGAAGGTTCTCCCATCTCCACAGAGGAACTCTAGAGTTCTGTCAGAGTGACCATCGGGTTCTTGGTCACCTCACTGACCTAGGGCCTTATTACCCCAATTGCTCAGTTTGGCCAGGCGGCCAGCTCTAGGAAGTGTCTTGGTGGCTTCAAACTTCTTCCATTTAAGAATGATGGAGGTCACTGTGTTCTTGGGGACCTTCAATACTGCAGAAATCTTTTGGTACCCTTCCCCCGATCTGTGCCACGACACAATCCTGTCTCGGAGCTCTACGCACAATTCCTTTGACCTCATGGGTTGGTTTTTGTTATGACATGGACAGTCAACTGTGGAACCTTATATAGCCAGGTGTGTGCCTTTCCAAATCATGTCCAATCAATTGAATTTACCACAGGTGGACTCCAATCAAGTCGAGAAACATCTCAAGGATGATCAATGGAAACTGTTTTTTATTTTTAATACATTTCCAAAATCTAAAAACTTGTTTTTGCTTCGTCATTATGGGGTATTGTGAGTAGATTACTGAGTTTTTTATTTTTATTTAATCAATTTTATAATAACACTGTAATGTAACAAAATGTGGAAATAGTCAAGGGATCTGAATACTTTCCGAAGGCAGTGTATAAAACACCGGAAAATCTAGTTTTTGGCTGTGCTGGGCCTTTAAGTAGGACTAAGTGGTTTTCATACCAGTCATGCTACGATAATACCAGCATTATGTTGTGGCATTAGTTCCCGCAAACAATAGCTATTACTTTCATGCCTATAGGGGCATCCCCCTCACATCGACACCTCCATCGTGTGTACCACTAAGAATTGGGTGCATGACGTCCCTATTCTGCTTTTCGAAAATCAGCAGCTCGTTTCCTTTCAGCATGGCAAGACTGTCACTTGTGCTCCCTCTCCGGCCTCTAGGTCACCAGGTTGCTTGTTATGGCGCACATCTGTCACCATCGTTATGCGCACCTGCGCCTCATCAGACTCACCTGGACTCCATCACCTCCCTGATTACTTTCCCTATATATGTCACTCCCTTTGCTTCCTTCCCCAGGCGTTATTGTTTCTGTTTCAGTTTACTGTCTGTGTGTTGTTCTTGTTTCGTTCATTTGTTTATTCAATTATGCACTCCCTGAACTTGCTTCCCGACTCCCAGCGTACTCATTACAGAATAACGCCTCACCAGAGGGAAGCATCAGGGGGTGCTTTTTATTTGTATTTTTTTGTGTTGGAGGTGATTTCGGGTCTGGGTGTCCGAACCGGAGCTACCTGGGAGGCCTCAGCCAGTTTGTCGGGTTCCCCTGCCTCAGCTGGCTCAACGGGTTTCCATACCTCAGCGAGCTCAATAGGCTCCCGTGCCTCGACCGAGGCAACCGGGGAGGTCTCAGCCGGCTCATTAGGCTCTCACGCCTCAGCCGGTTCGTCAGGTTTCTGCACCTCAGCGGAGGCGACCGGTCCACTCCGGATCCCCGGGATTGTCCCTTTGGTTGGCGTCCTGTGTCTGGAGCCGAATGCGCCAGGGAGGGGGTATATGTCAAAGGGGGGTATATGTCACTCCCTTTGGTTCCTTCCCCAGGTGTTATTGTTTCAGTTTCCTGTCTGTGCGTTGTTCGTGTTTCGTTCATCTGTTTATTAAATTATGCACTCCCTGAGCTTGCTTCCTGACTCCTAGTGCACTCATTACAAACACATTGCTGTGCTGTTCTACTGTGAGTCCCAGAGGACACCTTGTTAAGAAAACATTACAGGGATCACCCAAATACTGATACCCGCAATCAGGAACTATAACTGTATAACCAAATTTAAAGATAGGTGTCCTCTTCTTCCAACACAAGGAGCTCCTTTCTATTCAGATTGGTTGCGTCTCAAATGACCGTTGCTGTGCTGTTCAACAGTGAGTCCCAGAGGACATTCCCACTCGTTAGGAAGACATAAGAGTGAAAGAGGGGATCACCACCCAGAAAGATGACATGTGAAAGGAGCGTTAATAGAATCTGGGTCATATTACAGCTGAGCTCACCTGTTGCAGTTGCCCAGAAGCACCAGTCTCTCGTTCTTGGCTGTGTAGACGCCAAAAGGAACGTAAGCTGTCAGATAGCAGATATGAGCAGCATGTAACAGCCCTCTGGAGGCTGGGGAGAGACAACACTAAGGTTATGTAACAAATGACACCATATTTCCTATATAGTGCACTATATAGGCAAAATGGCACAATTTGGGACTAAGACAAAACCTTTCTGAGGAGAATAGAAACACAGCCACTATATTCAAGTAGAAATATGGGTGAGTATGTATGTATGTATGTATGTATGTATGTATGTATGTATGTATGTATGTATGTATGTATGTATGTATGTATGTATGTATGTATGTATGTATGTATGTATGTATGTATGTACACTGCTCAAAAAAATAAAGGGAACACTAAAATAACACATCCTAGATCTGAATGAATGAAATAATCTTATTAAATACTTTTTTCTTTACATAGTTGAATGTGCTGACAACAAAATCACACAAAAATAATCAATGGAAATCCAATTTATCAACCCATGGAGGTCTGGATTTGGAGTCACACTCAAAATTAAAGTGGAAAACCACACTACAGGCTGATCCAACTTTGATGTAATGTCCTTCAAACAAGTCAAAATGAGGCTCAGTAGTGTGTGTGTGTGTGTGGCCTCCACGTGCCTGTATGACCTCCCTACAATGCCTGGGCATGCTCCTGATGAGGTGGCGGATGGTCTCCTGAGGGATCTCCTCCCAGACCTGGACTAAAGCATCCGCCAACTCCTGGACAGTCTGTGGTGCAACGTGGCGTTGGTGGATGGAGCGAGACATGATGTCCCAGATGTGCTCAATTGGATTCAGGTCTGGGGAACGGGCGGGCCAGTCCATAGCATCAATGCCTTCCTCTTGCAGGAACTGCTGACACACTCCAGCCACATGAGGTCTAGCATTGTCTTGCATTAGGAGGAACCCAGGGCCAACCGCACCAGCATATGGTCTCACAAGGGGTCTGAGGATCTCATCTCGGTACCTAATGGCAGTCAGGCTACCTCTGGCGAGCACATGGAGGGCTGTGCAGCCCCCCAAAGAAATGCCACCCCACACCATGACTGACCCACCGCCAAACCGGTCATGCTGGAGGATGTTGCAGGCAGCAGAACGTTCTCCACGGCGTCTCCAGACTCTGTCACATGTGCTCAGTGTGAACCTGCTTTCATCTGTGAAGAGCACAGGGCGCCAGTGGCGAATTTGCCAATCTTGGTGTTCTCTGGCAAATGCCAAACGTCCTGCACGGTGTTGGGCTGTAAGTACAACCCCCACCTGTGGACGTCGGGCCCTCATACCACCCTCATGGAGTCTGTTTCTGACTGTTTGTGCAGACACATGCACATTTGTGGCCTGCTGGAGGTCATTTTGCAGGGCTCTGGCAGTGCTCCTCCTGCTCCTCCTTGCACAAAGGCGGAGGTAGCGGTCCTGCTGCTGGGTTGTTGCCCTCCTACGGCCTCCTCCACGTCTCCTGATGTACTGGCCTGTCTCCTGGTAGCGCCTCCATGCTCTGGACACTACGCTGACAGACACAGCAAACCTTCTTGCCACAGCTCGCATTGATGTGCCATCCTATATGAACTGCACTACCTGAGCCACTTGTGTGGGTTGTAGACTCCGTCTCATGCTACCACTAGAGTGAAAGCACCGACAGCATTCAAAAGTGACCAAAACATCAGCCAGGAAGCATAGGAACTGAGAAGTGGTCTGTGGTCACCACCTGCAGAACCACTCCTTTATTGGGGGTGTCTTGCTAATTGCCTATAATTTCCACCTGTTGTCTATTCCATTTGCACAACAGCATGTGAAATTTATTGTCAATCAGTGTTGCTTCCTAAGTGGACAGTTTGATTTCACAGAAGTGTGACTTGGAGTTACATTGTGTTGTTTAAGTGTTCCCTTTATTTTTTTGAGCAGTGTATGCATGTATGTACAGTTGAAGTCGGAAGTTTACATACACCTTAGCCAAATACATTTAAACAACATTTTTCACAATTCCTGACATTTAATCCTAGTAAAAAGCCCCTGTCTTAGGTCAGTTAGGATCACCACTTTATTTTAAGAATGTGAAATGTCAGAATATTAGTAAAGAGAATGATTTATTTCAGCTTTTATTTCTTTCATCACATTGGGTCAGAAGTTTACATACACTCAATTAGTATTTGGTAGCATTGCCTTTAAATTGTTTGACTTGGGTTTCGGGTAGCATTCCACAAGCTTCCCACAATAAGTTGGGCGAATTTTGCCCCATTCCTCCTGACAAAGATGGTGTAACTGAGTCAGGTTTGTAGGCCTCCTTGCTCGCACACGCTTTGTCAGTTCTACCCACACATTTTCTATGAGATTGAGGTCAGGGCTTTGTGATGGCCACTCCAATACCTTGACTTTGTTGTCCAGAAGCCATTTTGCCACAACTTTGGAAGTATGCTTGGGGTCAATGTCCATTTGGAAGACCCATTTGCGACCAAGCTTTAACTTCCTGACTGATATGTTGAGATGTTGCTTTAATATATCCACATAATTTTCCTCCCTCATGATGCCATCTATTTTGTGAAGTGCACCAGTCCCTCCTGCAGCAAAGCACCCCCACAACATGATGCTGCCACCCCCGTGCTTCACGGTTAGGATGGTGTTCTTCGGCTTGCAAGCCTCCCCCTTTTTCCTCCAAACATAACGATGGTCATTATGGTCAAAAAGTTATATTTTTGTTTCATCAGACCAGAGGACATTTCTCCAAAAAGTGTGATCTTGGTCCCCATGTGCTGTTGCAAACCGTAGTCTGGCTTTTTTATGGCGGTTTTGGAGCAGTGGCTTCTTCCTTGCTGAGCGGCCTTTGTTATGTTGATATAGGACTTGTTTTACTGTGGATATAGAAACTTTTGTACCTGTTTTCTCCAGCATCTTCACAGGGTCCTTTGCTGCTGTTCTTGGATTGATTTGCACTTTTTGCACCAAAGTACGTTCATCTCAAGTAGACAGAACGCGTCTCCTTCCTGAGCGGTATGACGGCTGCGTGGTCCCATGGTGTTTATATTTGCGTACTGTTGTTTGTACAGATGAACGTGGTACCTTCAGGCATTTGGAAATTGCTCCAAAGGATGAACCAGACTTGTCGAGGTCTACAATTTGATTTCTGAGGTCTTAGCTTATTTCTTTTGAGTTTCCCATGATGTCAAGCAAAGAGGCACTGAGTTTGAAGGTGGGCCTTGAAATACATCCACAGGTACACCTCCAATTGACTCAAATGATGTCAGTTAGCCTATCAGAAGCTTCTAAAGAATTTTCCAAGCTGTTTAAAGGCACAGTCAACTTAGTGTATGTAAACTTCTGACCCACTGGAATTGTGATACAGTGAATTATAAGTGAAATAATCTGTCTGTAAACAATTGTTGGAAAAATTACTTGTGTCATGCACAAAGTAGATGTCCTAACCGACTTGCCAAAACTATAGTTTGTTAACAAGAAATTTGTGGAGTGGTTGAAAAACAAGTTTTAATGACTCCAACCTAAGTGTATGTAAACTTCTGACTTCAACTGTATGTATGTATGTATGTATGTATGTATGTATGTATGTATGTATGTATGTATGTATGTATGTATGTAATGTATGTATGTATGTATGTATGTATGTATGTATGTATGTATGTATGTATGTATACCTAGCGTGTCTCCCATGGTAATGATGCTCTTCTGGTGCCCGATTGGATCTCCCGTCTCATTGGACAGCATGACGGCCAGATGAGGCTCCCAGTCTCTCCATTTGTCACTTCCACAACACTGAGGACACACACACACACACACACAGTCAGTCTATTACCAGATTGTTATATTACAATTTGGTGCAAAATACTGTAAATGTACTGTACGTTGTTAGCATAATTACCAACTACAGTACAATAAACACAACAGCCACTGAAAACATAAACTGGTCAACTACAGTACAATAAACACAACAGCCACTGAAAACATGAACTGGTCAACTACAGTACAATAAACACAACAGCCACTGAAAACATAAACTGGTCAACTACAGTACAATAAACACAACAGCCACTGAAAACATGAACTGGTCAACTACAGTACAATAAACACAACAGCCACTGAAAACATGAACTGGTCAACTACAGTACAATAAACACAACAGCCACTGAAAACATGAACTGGTCAACTACAGTACAATAAACACAACAGCCACTGAAAACATAAACTGGTCAACTACAGTAAATATGCCAAGACCAGCCCCAATTACACAAGGAAGGAAGGGCACATTAGAATAGACAACTATTGTTCTGTGGTATGTTTATGTATTTATTAAGCATTGTTTTACCGTGGAAACAGCAGGGATCCTTCCAGAGAGCATCTGAAACAGGGTCTGTAGGGGGTCGTTGGGAGCTAGCTGGCCTGTAAACCTGCCATAGAGATGACCACGCCATGGAAATATTAAATATGTAATATTCAATATTTATATGTAATAGATATGAATATGTAAGATCATTGTACATGGAAAGAATCCCGCCCATGCATAGTTCCAGTCACTGAGTGCTGCAAATAGAACCACCCACGAAATGGAAATTCAGAATACTGAATATGTAATGTGATATTAATATGTAATTGTTATGAACATGTAAGGCTACACTGTACATGGAAAAATCCACCCCTGTTCAGGGTAATAGAAATAGAAAAGCTCATGTTTTTTTGTTTATTGTAAAACAAAAGTCAAGTAAAATATTACAAAAAAGAAACACCTACCGAAATACTGAAAATGTAATGGTATATGAATATGTAACGCTGCGCTATGTGCTGAGTATGGTGACAACCCCGACACCGATCATCAGATCATGTAAGTGAGGATGTAGGTTTTGCCCACAGAACTGCTAACAAACTGCGTGAGGTCCAGACCAATGATCTGCCCAGAGACCAGGCATTCCTCCGTCCTCCGTCCTCCCCGTCCCTATCCCTCACCCCAAGCTTCACTCCTCCTCCCCGCAGTCTCCCCCTATTCTTTACCCCCCCCCCCGCCCCCCACCCACATACACCCAACCCACTAACCTTGGATCAATAGTGAATTATCTCTAAAAGCACTGTATTGTCTCAAAGATAATGTTGCTCCATGCGCTTACCTGTTCAACACAGTGGTATAGGACCTGTTGTCCATCTTGCTGGCCAGGAACAGGGCGTGGCCCCACAGTCCACTCTTCATGGCCGACTCGAGGGCCTCCTGTGAAAGAACCATAAAGGAGGTGTGGAGGAGACGCGAGTGAGGGGCGGTGGAACCGTGGGGGAAGGCATAGGGGAGATTTGGGGAGGCATGAGGAGGCTTAGGGAGGGGTGAAGGAACAGTTGGGGAGGCACGGGGAGGCGAAACTCTGTGAAACTCAAGCCTGAGCCTTTTTATTTTATTTTTATTTCACCTTTATTTAACCAGGTAGGCCAATTGAGAACAAGTTCTCATTTACAACTGCGACCTGGCCAAGATAAAGCAAAGCAGTGCGACACAAACAACAACACATAGTTACACATGGAATAAACAAACGTACAGTCAATAACACAATATAAAAAAATCTATATACAGTGTGTGCAAATGAGGTAAGATTAGGGAAGTAAGGCAATAAATAGGCCGTAGTGGCGAAATAATTACAGTTTAGCATATAACACTGGAGTGATAGATGTGCAGAAGATGAGTGTGTAAGTAGAGATACTGGGGTGCAAAGGAGCAAAAAATATATATAACAATATGGGGATGAGGTAGTTGGATGGGATATTTACAGATGGGCTATGTACAGGTGCAGTGATCTGTGAGCTGCTCTGACAGCTGATGCTTAAAGTTGCAATTCGTTCCAGTCATTGGCAGCAGAGAACTGGAAGGAAAGGCGGCCAAAGGAGGAATTGGCTTTGGGGGTGAAAGTGAAATATACCTGCTGGAGCGCGTGCTTCGGGTGTGTGCTGCTATGGTGACCAGTGAGCTGAGATAAGGTGGGGCTTTACCTAGCAAAGACTTATAGATGACCTGGAGCCAGTGGGTTTGGTGACAAAAATGAAGCGAGGGCCAGCCAATGAGAGCATACAGGTCGCAGTGGTGGGTAGTATATGGGGCTTTGGTGACAAAACGGGTGGCACTGTGATAGACTGCATCCAATTTGCTGAGTAGAGTGTTGGAGGCTATTTTGTAAATGACATCGCCGAAGTCAAGGATCTGTAGGATAGTCAGTTTTACGAGGGTATGTTTGGCAGCATGAATGAAGGAGGCTTTGCTGCGAAATAGGAGGCCGATTCTAAATTTAATTTTGAATTGGAGATGGTTAATGTGAGTCTGGAAGGAGAGTTTACAGTCTAACCAGACACCTAGATATTTGTAGTTGTCCACATATTCTAAGTCAGAATCGGGCGGGCAGGTGCGGGCAGTGATCGGTTGAAGAGCATGCATTTAGTTTTACTTGCATTTAAGAGCAGTTGGAGGCCATGGAAGGAGAGTTGTATGGCATTGAAGCTCGTCTGGAGGTTAGTTAACACAGTGTCCAAAGAAGGGCCAGAAGTATACAGAATGGTGTTGTCTGCGTAGAGGTGGATCAGAGAATCACCAGCAGCAAGAGTGACATCATTGATGTATACAGAGAAAAGAGTCGGCCCGAAAATTGAACCCTGTGGCACCCCCATAGAGACTGCCAGAGGTCCGGACAACAGGCCCTCCGATTTGACACACTGAACTCTGTCTGAGAAGTAGTTGGTGAACCAGGCGAGGCAGTCATTTGAGAAACCAAGGCTGTTGAGTCTGCTGATAAGAATGTGGTGATTGACAGAGTCGAAAGCCTTGGCCAGGTCGATGAATACGGCTACACAGTATTGTCTTTTATCGATGGCAGTTATAATATCGTTCAGGACCTTGAGCGTGGCTGAGGTGCACCCATGACCAGCTCGGAAACCAGATTGCATAGCGGAGAAGGTACGGTGGGATTCTAAATGGTCGGTGATCTGTTTGTTAACTTGGCTTTTGAAGACCTTAGAAAGGCAGGGTAGGATAGATATAGGTCTGTAACAGTTTGGGTCTAGAGTGTCTCCCCCTTTGAAGAGGGGAATGACCACAGAAGCTTTCCAGTCTTTGGGAATCTCAGACGATACGAAAGAGAGGTTGAACAGGCTAGTAATAGGGGTTGCAACAATTGCGGCGGATAATTTTAGAAAGACAGGGTCCAGATTGTCTAGCCCGGCTGATTTGTAGGGGTCCAGATTTTGCAACTCTTTCAGAACATCAGCTGACTGGATTTAGGTGAAGGAGAAATGGGGAAGGCTTGGGCAAGTTGCTGTGGGGGTGCAGGGCTGTTGACCGAGGAAGGGGTAGCCAGGTGGAAAGCATGGCCAGCCGTAGAAAAATGCTTATTGAAGGTCTCAATTATTGTGGATTTATCAGTGGTGACAGTGTTTCCTAGCCTCAGTGCAGTGGGCAGCTGGGAGGAGGTGCTCTTATTCTCCATGGACTTTACATTGTCCCAGAACTGAAGTATCTGGAGGAGACATGAGGTGTTAGGGAGGAGCGGGGGAGTTATAGGCGAGGCATAGGCAGGGATGAAGGAAGTATGAAAGAACATGGAAGAGATATGGAGGAGTTGTAGAAGAACACAGGGTCAGGGGTCAGTGTTGGAGGAGTAAGAGGATAGCCCCGGTGTAACATTAGTCAGACAGCTATCACTATGCTGTCTCCATGGCGTTATTCATAGACACTATCTATTAATTTCAGAATAAATAGGAGATTACTTTATCATTTTAAAATATATTCTTATATGTTGTTCAAAAGATCACCCTGACCTTCTTTCGTCCAGCCAGGAGAAGCTTGGTGTATCCCTGCATGTCCTTCTCTGTGGACTCAGCCGTACAGACACCAGTGGCTGTCCCTGTCAACAGATCTGCTCCATCCAAGGGGTCTGTCTCAGGACTGGGGCCCTCACTCAGGTCTATGAGGATGGTATAAAAAGTGAAAAAAAGGCCAGGACTCACTTGGATATAATTTGCAATTATTTACAAGCTTTGTTTGATTTATTTTTTAACTCATAGCAACACGTCGAACAGACAAAAAACAGCATGTCTTCCTCAGTACGTGTGGTGTAGAGTCCTTTACCTATATATGCCATTTAGCAGACGCTTAAAAAAAGGTTTTACCTATGAGTGTAGGGGCCTCTGATTCACTGCCCCCTAAACCACCATGGCCCTGAGAGTTCCTCATCAGCAGCTCTGCTATGTCTGAACCAACGATACGCTGAATGAATCCAGGGAGAAAAAAAGGAAAGTAATGTTAGAATGAGAATGTGGGTGGGCGTTTAGTTTCGTTTTGGACCATCTTGGCCAACTCCTGATATTTCAAGAGTGCTAAGACAAAAGGGGTTTCACCTACTAGAAGAGTGTGAGGAGATATATAGTACACCTACTAGAAGAGTGTGAGGAGATATATAGTACACCTACTAGAAGAGTGTGAGGAGATATATAGTACACCTACTAGAAGAGTGTGAGGAGATATATAGTACACCTACTAGAAGAGTGTGAGGAGATATATAGTACACCTACTAGAAGAGTGTGAGGAGATATATAGTACACCTACTAGAAGAGTGTGAGGAGATACAGTCTATAGTACACCTACTAGAAGAGTGTGAGGAGATATATAGTACACCTACTAGAAGAGTGTGAGGAGATATATAGTACACCTACTAGAAGAGTGTGAGGAGATATATAGTACACCTACTATAAGAGTGTGAGGAGATATATAGTACACCTACTAGAAGAGTGTGAGGAGATATATAGTACACCTACTAGAAGAGTGTGAGGAGATATATAGTACACCTACTATAAGAGTGTGAGGAGATATATAGTACACCTACTAGAAGAGTGTGAGGAGATATATAGTACACCTACTAGAAGAGTGTGAGGAGATATATAGTACACCTACTAGAAGAGTGTGAGGAGATATATAGTACACCTACTATAAGAGTGTGAGGAGATATATAGTACACCTACTAGAAGAGTGTGAGGAGATATATAGTACACCTACTAGAAGAGTGTGAGGAGATATA
Source organism: Salmo trutta (assembly GCF_901001165.1). Taxonomy (NCBI): domain Eukaryota; kingdom Metazoa; phylum Chordata; class Actinopteri; order Salmoniformes; family Salmonidae; genus Salmo; species Salmo trutta. The sequence goes on along the minus strand of NC_042978.1, from coordinate 32,013,856 downwards.
TAGTACACCTACTAGAAGAGTGTGAGGAGATATAGTACACCTACTATAAGAGTGTGAGGAGATATATAGTACACCTACTAGAAGAGTGTGAGGAGATATATAGTACACCTACTATAAGAGTGTGAGGAGATATATAGTACACCTACTAGAAGAGTGTGAGGAGATATATAGTACACCTACTATAAGAGTGTGAGGAGATATATAGTACACCTACTAGAAGAGTGTGAGGAGATATATAGTACACCTACTAGAAGAGTGTGAGGAGATATATAGTACACCTACTAGAAGAGTGTGAGGAGATATATAGTACACCTACTAGAAGAGTGTGAGGAGATATATAGTACACCTACTAGAAGAGTGTGAGGAGATATATAGTACACCTACTATAAGAGTGTGAGGAGATATATAGTACACCTACTATAAGAGTGTGAGGAGATATATAGTACACCTACTATAAGAGTGTGAGGAGATATATAGTACACTTACTATAAGAGTGTGAGGAGATATATAGTACACCTACTATAAGAGTGTGAGGAGACACAGTCTATAGTACACCTACTATAAGAGTGTGAGGAGATATATAGTACACCTACTATAAGAGTGTGAGGAGATATATAGTACACCTACTATAAGAGTGTGAGGAGATATATAGTACACCTACTATAAGAGTGTGAGGAGACACAGTCTATAGTACACCTACTAGAAGAGTGTGAGGAGATATATAGTACACCTACTATAAGAGTGTGAGGAGATATATAGTACACTTACTATAAGAGTGTGAGGAGATATATAGTACACCTACTATAAGAGTGTGAGGAGACACAGTCTATAGTACACCTACTATAAGAGTGTGAGGAGATATATAGTACACCTATTATAAGAGTGTGAGGAGATATATAGTACACCTTCTATAAGAGTGTGAGGAGACACAGTCTATAGTACACCTACTAGAAGAGTGTGAGGAGATATATAGTACACCTACTATAAGAGTGTGAGGAGATATATAGTACACCTACTATAAGAGTGTGAGGAGATATATAGTACACCTACTATAAGAGTGTGAGGAGATATATAGTACACCTACTATAAGAGTGTGAGGAGATACAGTCTATAGTACACCTATTATAAGAGTGTGAGGAGATATATAGTACACCTACTATAAGTGTGTGAGGAGATATATAGTACACCTACTATAAGAGTGTGAGGAGATACAGTCTATAGTACACCTACTATAAGAGTGTGAGGAGATATATAGTACACCTACTATAAGAGTGTGAGGAGATATATAGTACACCTACTATAAGAGTGTGAGGAGATATATAGTACACCTACTATAAGAGTGTGAGGAGATATATAGTACACCTACTAGAAGAGTGTGAGGAGATATATAGTACACCTATTATAAGAGTGTGAGGAGATATATAGTACACCTTCTATAAGAGTGTGAGGAGACACAGTCTATAGTACACCTACTAGAAGAGTGTGAGGAGATATATAGTACACCTACTATAAGAGTGTGAGGAGATATATAGTACACCTACTATAAGAGTGTGAGGAAATATATAGTACACCTACTATAAGAGTGTGAGGAGATATATAGTACACCTACTATAAGAGTGTGAGGAGATATATAGTACACTTACTATAAGAGTGTGAGGAGATATATAGTACACCTACTATAAGAGTGTGAGGAGACACAGTCTATAGTACACCTACTATAAGAGTGTGAGGAGATATATAGTACACCTTCTATAAGAGTGTGAGGAGATATATAGTACACCTACTATAAGAGTGTGAGGAGATATATAGTACACCTACTATAAGAGTGTGAGGAGATATATAGTACACCTACTATAAGAGTGTGAGGAGATACAGTCTATAGTACACCTATTATAAGAGTGTGAGGAGATATATAGTATACCTACTATAAGTGTGTGAGGAGATATATAGTACACCTACTATAAGAGTGTGAGGAGATACAGTCTATAGTACACCTACTATAAGAGTGTGAGGAGATATATAGTACACCTACTATAAGAGTGTGAGGAGATATATAGTACACCTACTATAAGAGTGTGAGGAGATATATAGTACACCTACTATAAGAGTGTGAGGAGATATATAGTACACCTACTAGAAGAGTGTGAGGAGATATATAGTACACCTATTATAAGAGTGTGAGGAGATATATAGTACACCTTCTATAAGAGTGTGAGGAGACACAGTCTATAGTACACCTACTAGAAGAGTGTGAGGAGATATATAGTACACCTACTATAAGAGTGTGAGGAGATATATAGTACACCTACTATAAGAGTGTGAGGAAATATATAGTACACCTACTATAAGAGTGTGAGGAGATATATAGTACACCTACTATAAGAGTGTGAGAAGACACAGTCTATAGTACACCTACAATAAGAGTGTGAGGAGATATATAGTACACCTACTATAAGAGTGTGAGGAGATATATAGTACACCTACTATAAGAGTGTGAGGAGATATATAGTACACCTACTATAAGAGTGTGAGGAGATATATAGTACACCTACTAGAAGAGTGTGAGGAGATACAGTCTATAGTACACCTACTATAAGAGTGTGAGGAGATATATAGTACACCTACTATAAGAGTGTGAGGAGATATATAGTACACCTACTAGAAGAGTGTGAGGAGATATATAGTACACCTACTAGAAGAGTGTGAGGAGATATATAGTACACCTACTATAAGAGTGTGAGGAAATATATAGTACACCTACAATAAGAGTGTGAGGAGATATATAGTACACCTACTATAAGAGTGTGAGAAGACACAGTCTATAGTACACCTACTAGAAGAGTGTGAGGAGATATATAGTACACCTACTATAAGAGTGTGAGAAGACACAGTCTATAGTACACCTACAATAAGAGTGTGAGGAGATATATAGTACACCTACTAGAAGAGTGTGAGGAGATATATAGTACACCTACTAGAAGAGTGTGAGGAGATATATAGTACACCTACTAGAAGAGTGTGAGGAGATATATAGTACACCTACTAGAAGAGTGTGAGGAGATATATAGTACACCTACTAGAAGAGTGTGAGGAGATACAGTCTATAGTACACCTACTATAAGAGTGTGAGGAGATATATAGTACACCTACTATAAGAGTGTGAGGAGATACAGTCTATAGTACACCTACTATAAGAGTGTGAGGAGATATATAGTACACCTACTATAAGAGTGTGAGGAGATATATAGTACACTTACTATAAGAGTGTGAGGAGATATATAGTACACCTACTATAAGAGTGTGAGGAGATATATAGTACACCTACTATAAGAGTGTGAGGAGATATATAGTACACCTACTAGAAGAGTGTGAGGAGATATATAGTACACCTACTATAAGAGTGTGAGGAGATATATAGTACACCTACTATAAGAGTGTGAGGAGATATATAGTACACCTACTAGAAGAGTGTGAGGAGATATATAGTACACCTACTAGAAGAGTGTGAGGAGATATATAGTACACCTACTATAAGAGTGTGAGGAGATACAGTCTATAGTACACCTACTATAAGAGTGTGAGGAGATATATAGTACACCTACTAGAAGAGTGTGAGGAGATATATAGTACACCTACTAGAAGAGTGTGAGGAGATATATAGTACACCTACTATAAGAGTGTGAGGAGATATATAGTACACCTACTATAAGAGTGTGAGGAGATATATAGTACACCTACTAGAAGAGTGTGAGGAGATATATAGTACACCTACTAGAAGAGTGTGAGGAGATATATAGTACACCTACTATAAGAGTGTGAGGAGATACAGTCTATAGTACACCTACTAGAAGAGTGTGAGGAGATATATAGTACACCTACTATAAGAGTGTGAGGAGATATATAGTACACCTACTATAAGAGTGTGAGGAGATATATAGTACACCTACTATAAGAGTGTGAGGAGATATATAGTACACCTACTATAAGAGTGTGAGGAGATGTATAGTACACCTACTAGAAGAGTGTGAGGAGATATATAGTACACCTACTATAAGAGTGTGAGGAGATATATAGTACACTTACTAGAAGAGTGTGAGGAGATATATAGTACACCTACTAGAAGAGTGTGAGGAGATATATAGTACACCTACTATAAGAGTGTGAGGAGATATATAGTACACCTACTAGAAGAGTGTGAGGAGATATATAGTACACCTACTAGAAGAGTGTGAGGAGATATATAGTACACCTACTATAAGAGTGTGAGGAGATATATAGTACACCTACTATAAGAGTGTGAGGAGATATATAGTACACCTACTAGAAGAGTGTGAGGAGATATATAGTACACCTACTAGAAGAGTGTGAGGAGATATATAGTACACCTACTATAAGAGTGTGAGGAGATACAGTCTATAGTACACCTACTAGAAGAGTGTGAGGAGATATATAGTACACCTACTATAAGAGTGTGAGGAGATATATAGTACACCTACTAGAAGAGTGTGAGGAGATATATAGTACACCTACTAGAAGAGTGTGAGGAGATATATAGTACACCTACTATAAGAGTGTGAGGAGATACAGTCTATAGTACACCTACTAGAAGAGTGTGAGGAGATATATAGTACACCTACTAGAAGAGTGTGAGGAGATATATAGTACACCTACTATAAGAGTGTGAGGAGATATATAGTACACCTACTAGAAGAGTGTGAGGAGATATATAGTACACCTACTAGAAGAGTGTGAGGAGATATATAGTACACCTACTAGAAGAGTGTGAGGAGATATATAGTACACCTACTATAAGAGTGTGAGGAGATACAGTCTATAGTACACCTACTAGAAGAGTGTGAGGAGATATATAGTACACCTACTAGAAGAGTGTGAGGAGATATATAGTACACCTACTAGAAGAGTGTGAGGAGATATATAGTACACCTACTATAAGAGTGTGAGGAGATATATAGTACACCTACTAGAAGAGTGTGAGGAGATATATAGTACACCTACTAGAAGAGTGTGAGGAGATATATAGTACACCTACTAGAAGAGTGTGAGGAGATATATAGTACACCTACTATAAGAGTGTGAGGAGATACAGTCTATAGTACACCTACTATAAGAGTGTGAGGAGATATATAGTACACCTACTAGAAGAGTGTGAGGAGATATATAGTACACCTACTAGAAGAGTGTGAGGAGATATATAGTACACCTACTATAAGAGTGTGAGGAGATATATAGTACACCTACTAGAAGAGTGTGAGGAGATATATAGTACACCTACTATAAGACTGTGAGGAGATATATAGTACACCTACTATAAGAGTGTGAGGAGATATATAGTACACCTACTAGAAGAGTGTGAGGAGATATATAGTACACCTACTAGAAGAGTGTGAGGAGATATATAGTACACCTACTATAAGAGTGTGAGGAGATATATAGTACACCTACTATAAGAGTGTGAGGAGATATATAGTACACCTACTATAAGAGTGTGAGGAGATATATAGTACACCTACTATAAGAGTGTGAGGAGATATATAGTACACCTACTAGAAGAGTGTGAGGAGATATATAGTACACCTAATATAAGAGTGTGAGGAGATATATAGTACACCTACTAGAAGAGTGTGAGGAGATATATAGTACACCTACTAGAAGAGTGTGAGGAGATACAGTCTATAGTACACCTACTATAAGAGTGTGAGGAGATATATAGTACACCTACTATAAGAGTGTGAGGAGATACAGTCTATAGTACACCTACTATAAGAGTGTGAGGAGATATATAGTACACCTACTATAAGAGTGTGAGGAGATATATAGTACACTTACTATAAGAGTGTGAGGAGATATATAGTACACCTACTATAAGAGTGTGAGGAGATATATAGTACACCTACTATAAGAGTGTGAGGAGATATATAGTACACCTACTAGAAGAGTGTGAGGAGATATATAGTACACCTACTATAAGACTGTGAGGAGATATATAGTACACCTACTATAAGAGTGTGAGGAGATATATAGTACACCTACTAGAAGAGTGTGAGGAGATATATAGTACACCTACTAGAAGAGTGTGAGGAGATATATAGTACACCTACTATAAGAGTGTGAGGAGATACAGTCTATAGTACACCTACTAGAAGAGTGTGAGGAGATATATAGTACACCTACTAGAAGAGTGTGAGGAGATATATAGTACACCTACTATAAGAGTGTGAGGAGATATATAGTACACCTACTAGAAGAGTGTGAGGAGATATATAGTACACCTAATAGAAGAGTGTGAGGAGATATATAGTACACCTACTATAAGAGTGTGAGGAGATATATAGTACACCTACTATAAGAGTGTGAGGAGATATATAGTACACCTACTAGAAGAGTGTGAGGAGATATATAGTACACCTACTAGAAGAGTGTGAGGAGATATATAGTACACCTACTATAAGAGTGTGAGGAGATACAGTCTATAGTACACCTACTAGAAGAGTGTGAGGAGATATATAGTACACCTACTATAAGAGTGTGAGGAGATATATAGTACACCTACTAGAAGAGTGTGAGGAGATATATAGTACACCTACTAGAAGAGTGTGAGGAGATATATAGTACACCTACTAGAAGAGTGTGAGGAGATATATAGTACACCTACTATAAGAGTGTGAGGAGATACAGTCTATAGTACACCTACTAGAAGAGTGTGAGGAGATATATAGTACACCTACTATAAGAGTGTGAGGAGATATATAGTACACCTACTAGAAGAGTGTGAGGAGATATATAGTACACCTACTAGAAGAGTGTGAGGAGATATATAGTACACCTACTATAAGAGTGTGAGGAGATACAGTCTATAGTACACCTACTATAAGAGTGTGAGGAGATATATAGTACACCTACTAGAAGAGTGTGAGGAGATATATAGTACACCTACTAGAAGAGTGTGAGGAGATATATAGTACACCTACTATAAGAGTGTGAGGAGATATATAGTACACCTACTATAAGAGTGTGAGGAGATATATAGTACACCTACTAGAAGAGTGTGAGGAGATATATAGTACACCTACTAGAAGAGTGTGAGGAGATATATAGTACACCTACTATAAGAGTGTGAGGAGATACAGTCTATAGTACACCTACTATAAGAGTGTGAGGAGATATATAGTACACCTACTATAAGAGTGTGAGGAGATATATAGTACACCTACTATAAGAGTGTGAGGAGATATATAGTACACCTACTATAAGAGTGTGAGGAGATATATAGTACACCTACTATAAGAGTGTGAGGAGATATATAGTACACCTACTATAAGAGTGTGAGGAGATATATAGTACACCTACTAGAAGAGTGTGAGGAGATATATAGTACACCTAATATAAGAGTGTGAGGAGATATATAGTACACCTACTAGAAGAGTGTGAGGAGATATATAGTACACCTACTAGAAGAGTGTGAGGAGATACAGTCTATAGTACACCTACTATAAGAGTGTGAGGAGATTTATAGTACACCTACTATAAGAGTGTGAGGAGATACAGTCTATAGTACACCTACTATAAGAGTGTGAGGAGATATATAGTACACCTACTATAAGAGTGTGAGGAGATATATAGTACACTACTATAAGAGTGTGAGGAGATATATAGTACACCTACTATAAGAGTGTGAGGAGATATATAGTACACCTACTATAAGAGTGTGAGGAGATATATAGTACACCTACTAGAAGAGTGTGAGGAGATATATAGTACACCTACTATAAGACTGTGAGGAGATATATAGTACACCTACTATAAGAGTGTGAGGAGATATATAGTACACCTACTAGAAGAGTGTGAAGAGATATATAGTACACCTACTAGAAGAGTGTGAGGAGATATATAGTACACCTACTATAAGAGTGTGAGGAGATACAGTCTATAGTACACCTACTAGAAGAGTGTGAGGAGATATATAGTACACCTACTAGAAGAGTGTGAGGAGATATATAGTACACCTACTATAAGAGTGTGAGGAGATATATAGTACACCTACTAGAAGAGTGTGAGGAGATATATAGTACACCTACTAGAAGAGTGTGAGGAGATATATAGTACACCTACTATAAGAGTGTGAGGAGATATATAGTACACCTACTATAAGAGTGTGAGGAGATATATAGTACACCTACTAGAAGAGTGTGAGGAGATATATAGTACACCTACTAGAAGAGTGTGAGGAGATATATAGTACACCTACTATAAGAGTGTGAGGAGATACAGTCTATAGTACACCTACTAGAAGAGTGTGAGGAGATATATAGTACACCTACTATAAGAGTGTGAGGAGATATATAGTACACCTACTAGAAGAGTGTGAGGAGATATATAGTACACCTACTAGAAGAGTGTGAGGAGATATATAGTACACCTACTATAAGAGTGTGAGGCGATACAGTCTATAGTACACCTACTAGAAGAGTGTGAGGAGATATATAGTACACCTACTAGAAGAGTGTGAGGAGATATATAGTACACCTACTAGAAGAGTGTGAGGAGATATATAGTACACCTACTATAAGAGTGTGAGGAGATATATAGTACACCTACTATAAGAGTGTGAGGAGATATATAGTACACCTACTAGAAGAGTGTGAGGAGATATATAGTACACCTACTAGAAGAGTGTGAGGAGATATATAGTACACCTACTATAAGAGTGTGAGGAGATACAGTCTATAGTACACCTACTATAAGAGTGTGAGGAGATATATAGTACACCTACTATAAGAGTGTGAGGAGATATATAGTACACCTACTATAAGAGTGTGAGGAGATATATAGTACACCTACTATAAGAGTGTGAGGAGATATATAGTACACCTACTATAAGAGTGTGAGGAGATATATAGTACACCTACTATAAGAGTGTGAGGAGATATATAGTACACCTACTAGAAGAGTGTGAGGAGATATATAGTACACCTAATATAAGAGTGTGAGGAGATATATAGTACACCTACTAGAAGAGTGTGAGGAGATATATAGTACACCTACTAGAAGAGTGTGAGGAGATACAGTCTATAGTACACCTACTATAAGAGTGTGAGGAGATATATAGTACACCTACTATAAGAGTGTGAGGAGATACAGTCTATAGTACACCTACTATAAGAGTGTGAGGAGATATATAGTACACCTACTATAAGAGTGTGAGGAGATATATAGTACACTTACTATAAGAGTGTGAGGAGATATATAGTACTATAAGAGTGTGAGGAGATATATAGTACACCTACTATAAGAGTGTGAGGAGATATATAGTACACCTACTAGAAGAGTGTGAGGAGATATATAGTACACCTACTATAAGACTGTGAGGAGATATATAGTACACCTACTATAAGAGTGTGAGGAGATATATAGTACACCTACTAGAAGAGTGTGAGGAGATATATAGTACACCTACTAGAAGAGTGTGAGGAGATATATAGTACACCTACTATAAGAGTGTGAGGAGATACAGTCTATAGTACACCTACTAGAAGAGTGTGAGGAGATATATAGTACACCTACTAGAAGAGTGTGAGGAGATATATAGTACACCTACTATAAGAGTGTGAGGAGATATATAGTACACCTACTAGAAGAGTGTGAGGAGATATATAGTACACCTACTAGAAGAGTGTGAGGAGATATATAGTACACCTACTATAAGAGTGTGAGGAGATATATAGTACACCTACTATAAGAGTGTGAGGAGATATATAGTACACCTACTAGAAGAGTGTGAGGAGATATATAGTACACCTACTAGAAGAGTGTGAGGAGATATATAGTACACCTACTATAAGAGTGTGAGGAGATACAGTCTATAGTACACCTACTAGAAGACTGTGAGGAGATATATAGTACACCTACTATAAGAGTGTGAGGAGATATATAGTACACCTACTAGAAGAGTGTGAGGAGATATATAGTACACCTACTAGAAGAGTGTGAGGAGATATATAGTACACCTACTATAAGAGTGTGAGGCGATACAGTCTATAGTACACCTACTAGAAGAGTGTGAGGAGATATATAGTACACCTACTAGAAGAGTGTGAGGAGATATATAGTACACCTACTATAAGAGTGTGAGGAGATATATAGTACACCTACTAGAAGAGTGTGAGGAGATATATAGTACACCTACTAGAAGAGTGTGAGGAGATATATAGTACACCTACTATAAGAGTGTGAGGAGATACAGTCTATAGTACACCTACTATAAGAGTGTGAGGAGATACAGTCTATAGTACACCTACTATAAGAGTGTGAGGAGATATATAGTACACTTACTATAAGAGTGTGAGGAGATATATAGTACACCTACTATAAGAGTGTGAGGAGATATATAGTACACCTACTATAAGAGTGTGAGGAGATATATAGTACACCTACTAGAAGAGTGTGAGGAGATATATAGTACACCTACTATAAGAGTGTGAGGAGATATATAGTACACCTACTATAAGAGTGTGAGGAGATATATAGTACACCTACTAGAAGAGTGTGAGGAGATATATAGTACACCTACTAGAAGAGTGTGAGGAGATATATAGTACACCTACTATAAGAGTGTGAGGAGATACAGTCTATAGTACACCTACTAGAAGAGTGTGAGGAGATATATAGTACACCTACTAGAAGAGTGTGAGGAGATATATAGTACACCTACTATAAGAGTGTGAGGAGATATATAGTACACCTACTAGAAGAGTGTGAGGAGATATATAGTACACCTACTAGAAGAGTGTGAGGAGATATATAGTACACCTACTATAAGAGTGTGAGGAGATATATAGTACACCTACTATAAGAGTGTGAGGAGATATATAGTACACCTACTAGAAGAGTGTGAGGAGATATATAGTACACCTACTAGAAGAGTGTGAGGAGATATATAGTACACCTACTATAAGAGTGTGAGGAGATACAGTCTATAGTACACCTACTAGAAGAGTGTGAGGAGATATATAGTACACCTACTATAAGAGTGTGAGGAGATATATAGTACACCTACTAGAAGAGTGTGAGGAGATATATAGTACACCTACTAGAAGAGTGTGAGGAGATATATAGTACACCTACTATAAGAGTGTGAGGAGATACAGTCTATAGTACACCTACTAGAAGAGTGTGAGGAGATATATAGTACACCTACTAGAAGAGTGTGAGGAGATATATAGTACACCTACTATAAGAGTGTGAGGAGATATATAGTACACCTACTAGAAGAGTGTGAGGAGATATATAGTACACCTACTAGAAGAGTGTGAGGAGATATATAGTACACCTACTAGAAGAGTGTGAGGAGATATATAGTACACCTACTATAAGAGTGTGAGGAGATACAGTCTATAGTACACCTACTAGAAGAGTGTGAGGAGATATATAGTACACCTACTAGAAGAGTGTGAGGAGATATATAGTACACCTACTAGAAGAGTGTGAGGAGATATATAGTACACCTACTATAAGAGTGTGAGGAGATACAGTCTATAGTACACCTACTAGAAGAGTGTGAGGAGATATATAGTACACCTACTATAAGAGTGTGAGGAGATATATAGTACACCTACTAGAAGAGTGTGAGGAGATATATAGTACACCTACTAGAAGAGTGTGAGGAGATATATAATACACCTACTAGAAGAGTGTGAGGAGATATATAGTACACCTACTATAAGAGTGTGAGGAGATACAGTCTATAGTACACCTACTATAAGAGTGTGAGGAGATATATAGTACACCTACTAGAAGAGTGTGAGGAGATATATAGTACACCTACTAGAAGAGTGTGAGGAGATATATAGTACACCTACTATAAGAGTGTGAGGAGATATATAGTACACCTACTATAAGAGTGTGAGGAGATATATAGTACACCTACTAGAAGAGTGTGAGGAGATATATAGTACACCTACTAGAAGAGTGTGAGGAGATATATAGTACACCTACTATAAGAGTGTGAGGAGATACAGTCTATAGTACACCTACTATAAGAGTGTGAGGAGATATATAGTACACCTACTATAAGAGTGTGAGGAGATATATAGTACACCTACTATAAGAGTGTGAGGAGATATATAGTACACCTACTATAAGAGTGTGAGGAGATATATAGTACACCTACTATAAGAGTGTGAGGAGATATATAGTACACCTACTATAAGAGTGTGAGGAGATATATAGTACACCTACTAGAAGAGTGTGAGGAGATATATAGTACACCTAATATAAGAGTGTGAGGAGATATATAGTACACCTACTAGAAGAGTGTGAGGAGATATATAGTACACCTACTAGAAGAGTGTGAGGAGATACAGTCTATAGTACACCTACTATAAGAGTGTGAGGAGATATATAGTACACCTACTATAAGAGTGTGAGGAGATACAGTCTATAGTACACCTACTATAAGAGTGTGAGGAGATATATAGTACACCTACTATAAGAGTGTGAGGAGATATATAGTACACTTACTATAAGAGTGTGAGGAGATATATAGTACACTTACTATAAGAGTGTGAGGAGATATATAGTACACCTACTATAAGAGTGTGAGGAGATATATAGTACACCTACTATAAGAGTGTGAGGAGATATATAGTACACCTACTAGAAGAGTGTGAGGAGATATATAGTACACCTACTATAAGACTGTGAGGAGATATATAGTACACCTACTATAAGAGTGTGAGGAGATATATAGTACACCTACTAGAAGAGTGTGAGGAGATATATAGTACACCTACTAGAAGAGTGTGAGGAGATATATAGTACACCTACTATAAGAGTGTGAGGAGATACAGTCTATAGTACACCTACTAGAAGAGTGTGAGGAGATATATAGTACACCTACTAGAAGAGTGTGAGGAGATATATAGTACACCTACTATAAGAGTGTGAGGAGATATATAGTATACCTACTAGAAGAGTGTGAGGAGATATATAGTACACCTACTAGAAGAGTGTGAGGAGATATATAGTACACCTACTATAAGAGTGTGAGGAGATATATAGTACACCTACTATAAGAGTGTGAGGAGATATATAGTACACCTACTAGAAGAGTGTGAGGAGATATATAGTACACCTACTAGAAGAGTGTGAGGAGATATATAGTACACCTACTATAAGAGTGTGAGGAGATACAGTCTATAGTACACCTACTAGAAGAGTGTGAGGAGATATATAGTACACCTACTAGAAGAGTGTGAGGAGATATATAGTACACCTACTAGAAGAGTGTGAGGAGATATATAGTACACCTACTATAAGAGTGTGAGGAGATACAGTCTATAGTACACCTACTAGAAGAGTGTGAGGAGATATATAGTACACCTACTAGAAGAGTGTGAGGAGATATATAGTACACCTACTATAAGAGTGTGAGGAGATATATAGTACACCTACTAGAAGAGTGTGAGGAGATATATAGTACACCTACTAGAAGAGTGTGAGGAGATATATAGTACACCTACTATAAGAGTGTGAGGAGATACAGTCTATAGTACACCTACTATAAGAGTGTGAGGAGATACAGTCTATAGTACACCTACTATAAGAGTGTGAGGAGATATATAGTACACTTACTATAAGAGTGTGAGGAGATATATAGTACACCTACTATAAGAGTGTGAGGAGATATATAGTACACCTACTATAAGAGTGTGAGGAGATATATAGTACACCTACTAGAAGAGTGTGAGGAGATATATAGTACACCTACTATAAGAGTGTGAGGAGATATATAGTACACCTACTATAAGAGTGTGAGGAGATATATAGTACACCTACTAGAAGAGTGTGAGGAGATATATAGTACACCTACTAGAAGAGTGTGAGGAGATATATAGTACACCTACTATAAGAGTGTGAGGAGATACAGTCTATAGTACACCTACTAGAAGAGTGTGAGGAGATATATAGTACACCTACTAGAAGAGTGTGAGGAGATATATAGTACACCTACTATAAGAGTGTGAGGAGATATATAGTACACCTACTAGAAGAGTGTGAGGAGATATATAGTACACCTACTAGAAGAGTGTGAGGAGATATATAGTACACCTACTATAAGAGTGTGAGGAGATATATAGTACACCTACTATAAGAGTGTGAGGAGATATATAGTACACCTACTAGAAGAGTGTGAGGAGATATATAGTACACCTACTAGAAGAGTGTGAGGAGATACAGTCTATAGTACACCTACTAGAAGAGTGTGAGGAGATATATAGTACACCTACTAGAAGAGTGTGAGGAGATATATAGTACACCTACTATAAGAGTGTGAGGAGATATATAGTACACCTACTAGAAGAGTGTGAGGAGATATATAGTACACCTACTAGAAGAGTGTGAGGAGATATATAGTACACCTACTAGAAGAGTGTGAGGAGATATATAGTACACCTACTATAAGAGTGTGAGGAGATATATAGTACACCTACTAGAAGAGTGTGAGGAGATATATAGTACACCTACTAGAAGAGTGTGAGGAGATATATAGTACACCTACTATAAGAGTGTGAGGAGATACAGTCTATAGTACACCTACTAGAAGAGTGTGAGGAGATATATAGTACACCTACTATAAGAGTGTGAGGAGATATATAGTACACCTACTATAAGAGTGTGAGGAGATACAGTCTATAGTACACCTACTAGAAGAGTGTGAGGAGATATATAGTACACCTACTATAAGAGTGTGAGGAGATATATAGTACACCTACTATAAGAGTGTGAAGAGATACAGTCTATGGTACACCTACTCCATTCTGTCTGCACAGCAGTACCAGTAGATTCCAAAGGAGGGCAGCAGAGCCCTTGTCTTGTAGCTTTTCATTTTTCATGCAGGCTTCTGCCTTCTGGTGGGCAAAAGAGATGGCATCTACTTTGTGCAGGTCTTCCCTTTGAAGGAGGAGAAAAAACGCCAGTTGAAAGAAATACACACATAATACTAATAGCCACCATTATGACAGTAAACCTTCGTTGTTGTCAATCCATTTTGTGTGCCTGTTTTTACTGTCTCTAGAACAGTTTTATGTAGTTATTTCGTCAGTGTCTCCTACTTTGCATGCATAGACAATACATGATCACATACAGAGTAGCATGGATGTTTGGATATTGTGTTTAAGAGTGTAAAATACCTAGCCAGTGGCCCAGGAAATTCTCTCATGTCCTGCTGCTCCTGTGTTTCCCCCAGAATGATCTGCAGACAGAACACACAGACAGCCTCTCAGTAACACATTAACAGAAACTTCTCACACACCAGCTCAATACTGATAAAAACAGCTCAACAGTTCCTCAAAACCGAAACTAATCGGCCAGTAATTTAGCCATTCCTTGATGATTACTCTATTCACTAGAATGATAGCGGCCTCTTCCTATAACCTGCTAGTTCACCACAACAATTCTGCCATGTAGATATATCCTACTATTCTCCGTACTGATTCTGTCCTGCTCCTTTAACCTAGAACTATACCTCGAGACTGTGTAGTTCCACCTTCCCTGGGTCTCCCTGCATGGCCAGACCAGGACTGACCCGGATCAACTGTCCAGCTGGACCAAAGCTGACCAGAGCATGGGGCAAAGTGTATTTCAGAGGGGCAGTCACCTGGGGAATAGCTGCATACTCTAAGGAGAGAACATGCATTATTATCATTCATAATATTATCCCTTTCATGGGAGATATTCATTGTGCTGTAATGAGTGCTCATTAGACTTGAGGATGGCAAGTTAGCCTCATTGTGGTCTTTTGTTATTAGCGGAATACAACCAACCCTACAGAGAAGAGCATGACATTAGAATGTGATCCCTGTTTCTAAGAGACAGACCTGTAACTCAATGATTACCTGTGTCTGCTATGCTCCAGGTGGTTTGTGGGGCAGGCTCAGTCTGTTCAGCACCGTTGATGTACTGGCTCAACTCATAGCTACTGGAGGACAAGCCTGAGGCCTTGGAGATGGCCAGAGCCCCTTCGGCATAACAGCAGGCCTGGGAAACAAAATCAGTCAAATCAAGATAGGAGAATGGGCAGGGATGGAGAACATCATACGACTAAGTTCACAAAGTAAATATTCACCAAAGTGGGCAAATCTCCACCAGCATCCCCATTCTCTTTAGAACGATCTTCATCAGAACCTCTGAAGTCATGCTGAGAGCTCGCTCTTCGCTGGTCATACCTGAAAAATAATTAGAAGAAGAAGAAGAAGAAATAGGGTTGAATTCATGCCCTTCAATGAACGGAATATCATGAATCTCACATCTTTCTGTCTAACCTTTGTTGTTCTGGGTAGCCACTGCCAGTCTGGTCCTGCTCATATCTCCTCTCCTGATACTGGTCAGATCTCCACTGTTCCTGGGGAGGCCATTGACCTGCATCTGGATCATATCAATTACAGAGAATTGTATCAATCATGTTGCTTTACTTGCACATAGTTATTGTTTAGTTTTGTTTCTTTACACATTAATTACCTTTGTACTGTGCTGCATATGTTGAAATAAAATTGAATTAAATGTTATTGGTCGCGTACACACATTATCGTAGGTGCAGCGAAATGTTTATGTTTCTAGCTCACCTAACAATACAAAACAATACACACAAATCCCCCAAAATCTAAGAAAGGAATTAAGAAATATAAGAATGAGCAATGTCAGAGTCCGGAACATGAATATATATGTATATGATAGTGTGTATAGACAGTATGGACAGTATATGATTAGAAAAGGTGTGTACAACAGTAGTTATTTACGATGAGCCTTGACTAGAAAACAGTATATACATATGAAGTGGGTAAAACAGTATGTAAACATTATTAAAGTGACCAGTGTTCAATGTCTATATACATAGGGCAGCAGTCTCTAAGATGCAGGGTAGAGTACCGGGTAGTAGCCGGTTAGTAACAGTGACTAAGTTCAGTTCAGGGTACTGGGCAGAGGCTGGCTAGCGGTGACTATTTAACAGCCTGACAGCCTGGAGATAGAAGCTGTTTTTCAGTCTCTCAGTCCCAGCTTTGATGCACCTGTACTTTCTCTGACTTCTAGATGGTAGCGGGGTGAACACGCCATGGCTCAGGTGGCCGAGGTCCTTGATGATCTTCATGGCCTTCCTGTGTCATGGAAGGCAGGCACTGTGCCCCCAGTGATATGTTGGGCTGAACGCACCACCCTCTGGAGAGCCCTATGTTTACGGACGGTGCAATTGCCGTACCAGACAGTGATACAGCCCAACAGGATGCTCTCAATGGTGCATCTGTAGAAGTTTGTGAGTGTCCTAGGGGCCAAGCTGAATTTCTTCAGCCTCCTGAGGTTGAAGAGGCACTGTTGCGCCTTCTTAACTACACTCTCTGTGTGGAAGGACCATTTCAGGTTGTCAGTGATGTGCACACCAAGGAACTTGAATCTTTTCACCCTCTCCACTGCAGCTCTGTGCTCTCTCTGCTGTCTCCTGAAGACCACGATCAGCTCCTTTGTTTCAGTTAACGTATTTTTCTGGCACCAGTCTGCCAGGGCCCTCCCCTCCTCCCTGTAGACTGTCTCGTCATTGTTGGTAATCAGGCCTACTACTGTTGTGTCGTCTGCAAACTTGATGATTGAGTTGCTGATGTGCGTGGCCACGCAGTCATGGGTTAACATGGAGTACAGGAGGGGGCTGAGCAAGCACCCTTGTGGGGCCTCCATGTTGAGGATCAGCGTAGGGGAGGTGTTGTTGCAATTTAGCAGACGCTCTTATCCAGTGTGACTTACAAGAGCTATTAGGGTTAAGTGCCTTGCTCAAGGTGACATTGACAGATGTTTCACCTAGTCAGCTCGGGGGTTCAAACTAGCAACCTTTCGGTTACTGTCCCAATGTTCTTAACCATTAGGCTACCTGCCACCCTATTTATAACTCTGATAATAGCTTAAGTTGCTTGGCAAGCAGGAGTGTAATACTTGAGTAATATAATTCATCAGTGTAATCCACTGATAACAATATGTCAGTACCTGGGTAATGTCCTTTGTAATAGCCCTGGTCATAGTAGCCATAGTCCTGACTATGGTCCCAGTAAATCTGGGGTGGGTAGTCATATGCTTGCCTGTAAACAATAAGATAATATAAAGATATCATAGATCCATTTCTGATCATATAAAGATGAATAATTTATTAAAAACTGTATCTTACATGCTGACCACACCACTCGAGTTGCAAAATACATTTACACATACATATTATTCAATCATTGCAACCCACACTGCTCGCGTGTGTAAATGAGCATCTACGTAGCCAGGCGCTAAAATAGAACTTGGTTCTATTTGCGACACTTGACGCGCTGCAAGTCCCGCCTCTCCCAACTCCTCATTGGTTTTTAGGAGCATATACCCACGTGGGTAATTGAAAGATGAACTGAGGTCCACACTCCCGTCCAGTTGGTAGTGGTAATGCACCTTAAAGTTGGTTGCCAACCGCCATCTAAAGTTCAAAGAAGAAGAAGCTTGAAGGAGGAGAAATTACTAGAAACAAACTCGGTTTACCCTTTTATCTGTGGATTATGTCGGAGTAGAGGACCTTGTGCATTTCTGGTAAAATAACAACCCAATGTTTATATCCCTGGACAAATTAGCTAGCAACAGTAAGCTAGCTAGCTAAATTGCCATATATGTTTAATGCTTTTCAACCTGTCCCCAAATGAATATAGTTGGTTCAGAGTTAGTTTTTATATTTCAACCTGCGTGTCCTGATCATGTCTGGTGTGGGTGGACAAAATCAACATGGGCACGATGGCGGACGCGTGCGCGAGCGGTCTGGTCAGCATGTTAAGGTCCACATAATAAATAGCTGGCATTTCACATGTGTCACCACCAAACCACAACAACTAATACTGAGAGATCCAGTAGTTTAACATTTTCCTCAATGAATAGTGGATAGTTACAGTTACAGTCAGTTTTTCTTTTTTATATACTTTATTTGTAAGTTTTCAAATTGAGACATAGAGACATTGACATTTGACAATAATATAATAAGTAACAGTCAGTTTCTGTGTACAAACCTTGAATGGGGTCTGGAGTGTTGTGGCTCTGGTCTGATGTAACCCATCGTGGAATGGGGTCTGTCATAAGCTGTTCTGTAGTGGGGAGTGCTGTAAGAGCTGAGAGAGAAATCTAGAGGCGGTCTGGAAGGGGGAGGGCTGGTGAGGTAGACCCTGTAGCGAGGGTCCTGGTGGGACCACTGCCTCTCCCTGGGGTCCGGTGGTGGTGGGTAGTGCCCAGCGATAGCGTCCCCAACATTTGGTGCTGGTGGGTAGTGCCCGGTTCCAGTCCCCTGGTGAGGGTGAGCAGGCCGATGGTAGTCCTCTCTCTCCCTGGGTCTCTGTGGGTGACGACCAGGGCCTGGCTTGGTCCAGTGGTGACTTTTGGGGTCCATGATGACCACTCTTTATGTTGAGAGGAGAATGCTTCAATACCTGAGAAGAATAATGGATCATCAGTACTTTCACATGAAAAGGATTGGTAGAGCTCTCTGAGGAAATCTCTGGAGCATTACAATCAATTAAGGACAGATCAAAATTGACTTGGGTGGAGGGCTGGTCCAAAATAGGGGAAGGTTGCCAAAGTTTTTTTTTTGCTTTGGGGAGGGTAGTGCCTTTTTGGTGTGTCATTGCGCCTTAAAGATCAGTCAAGACATGAGACATGCAGCTCAAACAGCTCCCCTATTGATCTCTAAATTAACTAGATAGCAGATGCCCCTCTTCACATTTCTCAAAATAGTAAAAAAAATTATAATAATTTGATTCATTTAATTCATATGAAAATATAATTTTTAAACGATTCTTTTTGACAAATTGAATGATGTGCTTCACAATTGTAGTTAAAAATCTGCATAAAAACTATTTGCACATTTTCCCACCAGAGATGTTTCCATCAGATTGACTTGTTGCAGATAAAAGGCTGTGCATGATGACAGAGTGCACATAAAAATAACTTTTGCAGTTAAATTCCCATGTACCGAATAAAAAAATAAAAGTAAAATGGGTTTCCATCGCATTTTCAAGTCTACTGATTGTTTTCTCACAATTATTTTTTGTTATATAGTGAGTGTGCTCACTCTGGTATTGGCATATGCGCTCTAGCCAGCCAACAGGGTGCAGGGCGCAGATTGGGTGCTGTTGGCTAGAGTGCACGTATATCCTACATTATGAGATTATTATGGGCAAAAGACCAAGTATATTTTTATTTGTCAAATGGCAGACAAGCATTGATCATAACATCACCAGAATAAGACCCTCAATATTTATTGGAAAGGAACATCAAGCTCATCGCCTTGCACTTTCACCACCCTGTGAAATTCATCATAAATTATTTCATCTGTAGCCTAATAAACGGCATGCTTTCCCAGAGGAGTCGTAGTGGGAGGACCACACTACATGTCATCGCGTGACTCCAAGATTACTTTGATATGAGGGTTATTATATCAATATTTCAACATAAAAGCGTTTCCACCGACATTTCACGCACAATTCCTTTTACCAACAGAAAAAGATCCCACCTTTTCTAGTGTACTTTGTTTTGTCGACATTTGGCAAGTTTCCATCAGGCCTGTCATGACATTTTTTATTCAACATGCACTTTGTTCGTGTAAAAAGGAGGAGGGGGCAGTGTTGCAAACCTTGCTATGAGCCACGTTACAATTCCAAGCAAGTGGGTTAACCCTATTGGCATGATGCGTAGGGTGTTTGTCTTTCACACTAGCGACCCAAATTGTAATCTCGACAGATTTTAAGGTCTAGAAAGGAACAGTAGAGGACAGTCTAGCTGTATTTTAACTTCTGATACTTATGCGCTGCCTGTTACCGATCATCACTCTCCCAAGTTGTCCTATATAGTGCAGACACATAGGCCTATTTTCCAATCAGGCCCAGATATTCAGGAAATGGATTACTGTTCTCCTAGCAGCAGGATATTATGCTGGCAGAACAATCGCAGATGTTTTTCCTCAAAATAAGAGTCCCCCTGCAAAGACACAGTGACTTTAGGGAATATTGATTTTCTTTAGCACTCTAGTGCAGTGTGTCAGCCTCCTGTCCAATCGGAGAGGCTATTCCTCGACCTAGAACCTAACGCTTCAATATAGCCTAAATATTTGTAGTTTAACTTTTTAAATGTTTTACCTTTTCTGTGTGGCATAAACACAACCAGTTACAATGCAATACACTGTAATAGACTGTACATGGGATAAATATTGGCTTGTAGAGAGATCCGTTTTCTACCTGTCTCAGCTAAAGTGGGGTGGGAAATACTCAGTAGAGTCTCTACTTACGAATGATGTGTAGTTTTGAAGGGGGACTGGGTCATAGACATATACATTTGTCCTGCATGTTATATTAATCCCAAAACAATAACTGAATGTACTGTTGTTGTGTTGAATATCAGTTGTAAAGATATAACACTTTGACACTTTGTTATCTTACTATGTTAGCTTCCAGTGTGACAAAAATGTAAACAAAGTCAAAGACACAATGTAAACAATGATGGACTGACATACCTGTTAACGACCTAGATGAACCTAATGGTGATGGTAATGGACCATTTAACACATTTAAATCAACCCAAGGCCACTTTTGACTTGTGCCAAAAAATGCATCAGGTCAATCGCTTGAACTGACAAATAAAAGATATTTTTTAGGTAGTATCGTAGTAAAATAATGTTGCTATAGATTTATATCAACCCAGTTATGCATAGCCTTTCAAACATTTTCTTAAACCCACTTTGGTCGCAATTGTCATTTGTGAGAAAATACAAGGGATTATTAAATTATTAATCCGGTGTTTCTATGTCAAATGGTTTTTATATTTTTCAGACTTCTGTGATGTATATAAAGTGCAATTATGTAGTGCAAACTCAACATTGAATACATTTCAACTCTATAACTGACATGGTACAGGTGTCTTCTTTTTTAAAGCCCATAACCATGTGTGTGAGGTGTATACTTCTGTTTCAAAGTAGATTTGTTTAGGACTACCAAGAAACACTCAGGGTGACCCTGATTTAACCCACTGCAGTAAAAGGTTAAGCAATGACTACAACTGGTTCAATGACCGAATACTTGAGGGGTACAATGGTCTTTTGAAGCCGCATGTGAAGGAACAATATGCGTTAATGTCCCCTTTGTCTTTTGCGAGTCAGGAATTACAGTCTATTTTGTGAGAGCAAAGAGGTTATGCCAAATGTGCCTGGAACGGTGAACAATTGGTGGCATTTTGAGCATGTGATATTGCCTGTGAACGTAAAGTCACATTAGACAGTTATAGTCATAGATATGCAACACCTTCCTAATATCAATTAGTCGGGGCATGAACGAAAGCGTTCCACAGGGATGCTGGCCCATGTTGACTCCAATACTTCCCACAGTTGTGTCAAGTTTGCTGGATGTTCTTTGGGTGGTGGACCATTCGTGATACACACGGGAAACTGTTGAGTGCTCAAAGACATTTAACATTTTTTGTCTTGCCCATTCACCCTCTGAATGGCACATACACAATCCATGTCTCAATTGTCTCAAGGCCTAAAAATCATTATTTAACCTGTCTCCTCTCCTTCATTAACAGGTGACATCAATAAGGGATCATAGCTTTCA
Source organism: Salmo trutta (assembly GCF_901001165.1). NCBI lineage: Eukaryota > Metazoa > Chordata > Actinopteri > Salmoniformes > Salmonidae > Salmo > Salmo trutta. Next base: position 31,991,183 of record NC_042978.1, on the reverse strand, counting down.
CCTACAGTAGAGTCACCTGGTCAATCTATGTCATGGAAAGAGCAGGTGTTCCTAATGTTTTGTGTACTCTGTGTATTTAGTAGCAGTAATTGCATTACATTAAATCTTAAAATGATGTATTCCTTAAGCCAGAAAGAACGAGAATTAAAGGATACACTACTTCTACTTCAGAAATACCTGGCATTACAGTATCTGGCAATGCATGGTGTTGTGGTAGATGTGACATTTTCTCATCGGTGTCCCTATTTTAGAAAACAGTCAGATGGTAGTAGTTGTGGTGTTTATGTGTGCTTTTTCTCATAAACAGTCTTATTAGAGGGAAACGTGAATACGCGTTGTCACAATGGCATGCGAGAGAATGTTTTATATGACTGATCAGAGAGAAAATTACAACGTAATACATTTTAAACTCTACAGAAAATGCCTTTGCTGGCCTTGATAGATAATCATCACATATCTGTTGTATGTATTATCGTATAATCTTGTCTCTGATATTGGTTTTGAAAACTTGGTTAATAGGCCTTTACTGTATACTGCTAACATTGATAGAGATACAAAACACAGAGGCATATAACTTGTAAATAATGTTCTCTATTGTTGTTCTGAATGCTTGATTATACAGTATAGTGTTAGCCTTGTAGCCTTGTTGTCTCATGTAATGCATTTTAAACTCTACAAAAACTGCCTTTTCTGACCTTAATCAATAATCATTACAATATAGCTTGTAAATAATCTTGTCTCTGTTATAATTTGTAAAACCATTTAATAGGTCTAATAACCTTCACATATTGGCCTACAACTTAATCATTTATCATTTTCTCCATTGCTGTTTAGAAAGTGTGATTATACTGTTTCCTAATAGCTGGGTTAATATTCATTACATTTAACATATAAATAAAATTGATTTTCATTTTGATAAAATAGTGTTGCCTTTGTGTGTTTTTTGTTGTTGTCTTTATTGACGTCAGGACCATGGATAGCACCAGATCATTTAAAGCTGTGTTGCTGGACATGTATAACACAGTCCCCCTCCAAAACTACACATGTTTGGTTATTAGAGACCCTACTGAGTATTTCCCACCCCACTTTAGCTGAGACAGGTAGAAAAGTTATCTCTCGACAACCCAATATGTATCCCATGTACAGTATTACAGTGTATTGCATTGGGGGCTATGGAAGGGGTGGAGAACAAGGTGCTGTTGGATATGTAGGACACAGTACCCCTCCAAAACTACACATATTTGGTTATTAGAGAACCTACTGAGTATTTTCCACCTTACTATAGCTGAGACAGGTAGAAAAGTTATCTCTACAGACCAATATTTTCAACATACCAGTGCCAATATAGTACTTTTTTCATTAATGGTAAAAATATTTTTTTAACCATATTTGTTATTTGTTTTAATAAATTACTCATTGCCTTTTCTTGTTGGCAAAATAAAAGTGGCCATTGATTAAAATTACATATATTTTGAATGAGTTATCCACATTGCAATGTTTTGAAATGCGGGCTTTTATTTTGAAGGTTGGGTCATTACCATACAAACTTGACATCATCATTTGTGCTTCTGGCAGAATACTAGTGCTACATGGTTAGGCTAACTTAGACCATACATGTTCACATTTGGTCAATATCATGTGTAGCCTACAGATAATAAAATAAAAGCCTGTGAAGGGCATTTGTCCTTTGTCTAAACGAGAGATATCTTGAAATTGAGATTGAGAACCTATTTTCGAGAGAGAACTGTCAATCTTGATTTCTGCAACATAAACCAACAAGACTATAGCTACCTACCAATACATACATGCACACGTACTTTGTCTTTCCTTGACAGCGCATTTAACATTCTATTAATAATTTTCTTAACAAAAAAATACCAAATATATTTGTAAAGTTCAAACTTACAGTTCACATCTTTTCAAAGCGCTTCCACCCAGCCAGTCGCAGTCAAAGTTCATCTGCCACATAATTTCACTGGAAAAGAAACACACAACATTAAATAAACCGACCCGAACTTGACAGATAAAGTTCTCAGGGGTACAAAGTCCAACAGTCCAAATGAGCAGGTAAATAAAAGCATGGCGTAAGCGAGGTATGTTCAGTAGATAACAAGGGCCAAATTGCGCATTACAATTAGAGCTTGCATTTGCGCAAATGTAAAATAGTTTCATATATATATATAATAAACGTTTCATTGATAGAAAAAAGATATATAAAATATTGTACCCATCTATCAAAATGTATTTCTAAACAAATGTCTAATCTGTGGCCCCGACAAAATCCCGATGCACGTTGTTCAAACAATTGTTAGTAAACATATACTGGCACACACCCTTGACAGCAGAACCGTTGTAATAAACATGAGATTACTTTTAAGAAGAGATTAGGCTACTTTGAATTACTTACATCATGTCTCTATATGTATCATTTGCGATATTTTGTGTCTGTGAAAGATAACTGTATCCATTTGCATGTTTACATTTTTTTTTATTATTTGGATGTCTGGACATGCCACGTTGCGTTGAACACCGGGCGGTTGACAGTGGAAATGGGGAAAAAAAACACCCACCAGCGCATACCATTTAGCTGGATGTTGGTATCCTAAAACCTCCATATTGGGAAGGGAAAAAGTTAGAGGACTGTCTCCCACATAAGTGAGGACCTGAAAGCACAGAGTGGCTATGAAATGAGACTAGGGAGGACCATGTGTAGGTCTACTGGTTGGTGTCTTCTGTGGACAAATCACTATGAACTTTTGCATAGCTGTTATTATATCAAGTGTATATCAAATATCTTAAAAGAGTGTGCTGACCAAATTTAAATGAGCTATTTCAAGAGAAGGCAAGGAGTTTCTAAACCATAGGCCTTCTATACACGCTTTGGCAAGGCGTCTTGTATACATCCGCTATGAGATCATTGTTGGAATCACAGCAAATGGAGATCACATCTATTTGATGTGCTCTGCTTGAGTTTCTCCCCACTCATTGGTTGAATCAACGTTGTTTCCACGTAATTTCAATGAATTAACGTTGAATTGACGTCTGTGCCCAGTGGGTTGTGATGCGATGACATTTCAGAAAGTTTAGAATGGTGAATTAGCCTTCAAAGCAAACGGGTATAAAATATGTAGGCTATAATAACAACTGTAAATAAAACGTATTGTCCACAACTCTGCACAGTATCAGTGTGCATTTACCACGAATATACAATGAAATAGTTAGCCACTGATGAATTTCATTGTTTTTCCAGCAGTCGTCGCAGTTTACCAAGGAAGTTACATAGGTGTACTGATACCTGGGGGGCGCTCCTCATTCACGTCAAACACCGTGGAATTAGCATGTGACCAATGGGGTTTGATATGCAAATATGAGGCGTCGAACTCCACCTTCCACGGTGAACTGTGGGGAAATATGAGAAAAGAGCAGACACAAGGTCGCGAACTTAACTCCGACGTGGAGAGACCATCTGTGGATATCCTGTCTTCAACGTGGATATTTTCTAATGTGCAATATGACTTTTGAGGAAACCAGCGGAGAAAACTCTACAGAAAGGTAGCTAGCTGAGATAATTTTTTGCAACTTTTTGAAAATGAAAGCTTCAGTTTTCAGCTAAATTTACTTCATTTGGCAAGCAAGCCAGTTATAGCAGCTATGTGATGTCAATGTCCCGGTATGGACGAGCGTTTGGCTGAGCATGTCTAAGCTAACCTAGTTAGCTATGCAGTTAGCTAGATAGGTAGGTAGTTATATACTTTCTAGAATGTTGCAAACTGACTAAATATCGATACTTAGTTTTTTGTCCATGTATCACCCACCATCAATATGCTTCTTTGTTGTTGTGCAACCTCAGGATGGATTCGGTGGCTAAAGCACTGGAGGAGGTCCTCAGCTCCGCGTTACCTCAGGGTTGCATCACTGTCGGGGTATACGAGGCAGCCAAATCACTCAATGTGTAAGTAGATAGCAAATGAAGCACATTCAGCAATATTATAACGTTATTAGCTAGTAATAAATCCATTGTGAAATAACTAAATGCAAGGAGTGAAGTACATTATGTTTCAATATATCCTTACGCAATGAAACTGTAATAAACATTCTGGCAACTAAATTAATATATTCTGCTTGTTTTAACAAATTGTGTTGTCATTTAAATCATCAGTGACCCGGATAATGTGGTGTTGTGCCTCCTGGCTACGGACGAGGAACAGGTAGAAGACGTGGCCCTCCAGATCCACTTCACCCTTATCCAGGCGTTCTGCTGCGAGAACGACATCAACATCCTGCGGGTCAGCAACATGAGGCGCCTCGCTGAGATCCTTGGAGGAGTGAAGTCAGGAGGAGAGCCAATGGACATGCACTGTGTACTAGTTACTGTACGTGTCATTACATTATTCATACTCCCCATATCCCTGCACTAAACAGTGCTAGACTTTTATATCAGTTACTCAGCTGGGATCTCTGCAGGTGTGGCACTTTTAACCTGGACCGAGTTCATTATGCCAGCTAGGTTATTCATTTTTATTTGTGGATGCTCAAGATTTGCAGGTCAAGGGCTTTGAATACAGAATCAAAGGCCTAGATGCAAACAAATATTTGATTTTAATGGCCACAACATCTGGTCTAGTAGTTTTATGTCTTCATTCATTGCTCTGCTCTTTTAAATTGAATCCAGCTGACTGCAACCACCTGATCTGTAGTGATGTGATGCGTAGTGGTCTGACGTAGCTTACGCTGACTGCAGTACTGCAAGGGATCTGACTCCAGTTACTCGGACTGCGTCCAAATGGCATAGGAATAGGGTGCCATTTGGGATGTAATCTATACATTTGTGGCTGAGTTGGCAGAGCGATGTGTACTCTAGCTGCTCTTCCTGTGGGCCAGTAGTATTTCTTCAAACACACATTCCAGGAAATGAAGCTGAGAAAAAGGATGAATGATTGCATGTTTGCAGAGCGATTCTTAGAATGCAGAAGTCAGCATGGAGACATTTTTATGCCCTGCTCATACACTTCCTTAGTAGTGATCTGATCTATGAAGCACACTAGCAGGCCATACAGATCATATAGGATCTTAATTTGATCCCCCTGTTGCAGAACCTTCCTGCAATTCAAGAAATGTAAAACTTGTAATGTATTTGAGGTTTAAAAAGGCTTCTGAAGTTTTGTAATTTCTACTTAGAAATGTCAGACTTGATTTTCCCTTGTATCAACCCCTATCAACCCCTACAAAAATGTAAATGAATTATAATCCACATAATACTTTACATTTCCTGTTGCTACAGGAATATTTTTCCTGCTGTAGCAAACTGGCTCTACTTGTCACTGTAACCACACCAGTTGCAGAGAACCCTTATCTTATTATGGTTGTTAGAAATCACTTGTTATCCCTATATTTGATGAATATATTTAGAAAGCACAGCAGTAGATGTGTGCTGATTAACTGTGTAAGCAGTTATGGTAACCATACTCACTTGCAGAGAACCCCTTACGCCTAACTGATTAGGGTTGTTCTTACACATGTATTAGGTCTGTATTTGAATGCATATGTTTTTAGAAAGCAGCATTAGCCTGACTGTGTTTTCCCTTCCTCTTCACAGAACCCCCAGTTGACCACGTGGAAGGACCCAGCACTGAGCAAAGTGAATCTCTTCTGTAGAGACAGTCGAATCCTGGACCAGTGGGTCCCCATCATCAACCTACCTGACTGATGACTCTACCCATGTTGGGCACTTTATATGGAAACATCGCACACTGCACTAGATCTGTGTATTAACCCCTTTGTTGGACCTCTCATGAACAACCTTGATTCTGCCAGAGGGAGATAGAGGACCAGGAAATCTCCCCAAAAATAACAAGAAAATCTCCAACTCCAACAAAACTTGCTGGATCAGTGTGGATTTTATGCAGAGGTTTCGGCTGAGGAAGAGTGATTCAGCGTTCTGGGTACCAAGACTGCCATGGTAACAATGATGACTGTAATCACAAGGCAACGGTTGGTCATTGGGATGACTGTGCCCTCCTTTCCGGGAAGAAAGCCATTACAGGAAGCTGAATCATGTGAGCACACACAACAGAACACACAAGACACAGGCGGTGGTGAGCAGAGCAGAGAACACTAGGCAGCAGGGGATTGGAATCTACTGAAGGATCAGAAAACTGACTCCAAGGACTGGACCGGACTCAATTTAACCGGACAGGATGTTACTGAACTGGACTGGAGTAGTCTGGACTACAGGTTGGATAATGCCTCAAGGAAAGTGGACAAATCTCAACTGTAATTTATATGATGTTGATCATCCCTGAATTGTTGTTTTGAGAATTATTTAAATAAAAAAAGGGAAGATATTGTCAGGAAAAAGCAATGTATTGACTTAAACATTAACTTGTTTTGTTTTAATTAATATGTTTGCGTTAATTTAATGAATTGTATTTATGTTGCAATGTTCATCAACAGCTACCTTTGTAGAGAAATAAACAGAACTGAACTAAACATTTAATTGGTTTGCTTGTTTGGAATTAATGCAGTGAGTTATGGGTATCATTCTGCAGGTTTTTCATTAACCTGTAAGCAACATCACTCACAGGACTAATAATGCATCTACATTTACATTTTAGTCATTTAGCAGACGCTCTTATCCAGAGCGACTTACAGTAGTGAATGCATACATTTCATACATTTTTTCTCCGTACTGGTTTCTCCATCTCTGTCAAGGCAGTGGAAAACAGGCATTGAACAAGGATTATGTTTGCACCAAGCTTGGTCAAAGAGGCTTTTCACCGAGGTCACTAGATAATCCAGCACAATTCCAGCTGCAGCACCTTTTGTCATTTCACGAAGGTAGTGTTTTCTTTCTCAGCTGCAGGTGTTAACTGCAAGCCTCAGTTCAGGGGGAATGGAATGCAACACTTTCAAGTGATCTTTCACATTCAGCTGAATAAAGAAAGGTGCACTGTTTAACCGGGTGCAAAAAGCTAGTACTTAGTTTTGTGTGTATTTATTATGTAACATACACCATGTCTCAACAATACATCACTCCATTGACACCGATGGTAAACACTACAGTGTTGGTTATTTACATCCAAGGACACAAAGCCCATGTAACAACAGTTCCACACCCTGCATTCACATCAACATTTTTTATAAAAAAACGTCACACAGGAGGGAGAAGGAGAATTTCCACATACATTTAGTTTCCTTGTGTGATGAGCAGCATCAGGGTGTTTGTGTGATCACCATGACAACCCTTGCTGTCACCGAGGCCCTCTGTTCGAACACAGAAACACCCTCTGTTCAAACACACCTGGCAGGGACAAAAATAGCTAGAGAGGAAAGAAAATATATATTACTAACCAGCACACTCAGAGGACACCAGAAGTGATTGTGTGTGTGTGTGCAGCAGAGCAAAGCAGGGGGACAAAGCCCTCAAAGAGCAGCTGATGAAACAATGTGTGTGACTGAGTCAAGGCCCATTCACACCCTCACAGTGGGGGTACTACTGACCACTGATTTCATCATGGCTATAAATAGACCCTATGAATGGAGGTGATGCAATCACACTCACAGTGACGCACTGATAGTAATAATAGTGTTACTAATTAGAAGACAACACAAGCAGTGCAGGCTGTTAACCACAAACCACCTAATGTCACTTCAGCATCTGGAGGGCCACGTCTTCCACCTGAAATGTAGCTGTACTCCTGTGGCACCTTAACACAACGGAACATTCAATGATACATTTTGGTCATTTAGCTTTCCCAACCTTTCCTTTCACAGCATTGTATGTTTCAGGGCAAGTCACCATAGCTGTCTTTGCATGAGAAACATGGGTGTGAGCCCACATCTCCAGTCATCAGATCAACTCTAAGCAGTAGAACGCTATGCTGATTTGACCTGGAGTGAGTGAGAATAGAGGAAAGTTGCAGGTGGGCTACTACCTTCTCCTGAGGTAGAAATCTAGTGGTTTTACTGGATATAGGAACTAACTATAAAACCATAAAGGTCCAAATGAACTGTAGGTCAGGAATGGGGCTTCTGTCCTGTGGGTGAAACAGTGTGGACTGGAGGTTAGGAGAAGATCAGTACACTGCAACCTCACTCCTCTGAATTTCCACAAGAGTCATGGAAGAATTGCTAGGCTGGGGGCACCACCAGTCAAACTAAACACACATGACACAAATGACAGGAATGCAACTAGGAGGAGCAAGCATAACTTATGGACAGAACACTGGAACATTACTCTGATGAACTCTGAATACACTGTTTCTGTAGGTTTTTACCATGGATCTGTAGGCTTAACCGCAATGCCAACAGAGCCGACTCATTTCATAAATATCCTGATCTGTGCAAATATGCATATCTGGAGTAAGTATCAGGGGGCAGGTGAAATATTCTTAACACAAGCATATCTTTAACCAGGTGGAGTACAGAAAGGAAATTGTAAGGGAGTGGGTAGTGCAAATAAATACTTTTTTCTGTCAAGCGGACAGGTAACACAATCACAGATAATCTCCACAAAGCCCAGTGCCATCTAATATCAGAGGGGAGAGTGGCCAATACATCAATGTGAGCCAACATATATGGCCTGACCTGGTTTTTGCCTGTAACATCAGACCCTGAGAGAGAGAGAGAGAGAGAGAGAGAGAGAGAGAGAGAGAGAGAGAGAGAGAGAGAGAGAGAGAGAGAGAGAGAGAGAGAGAGAGACTGACAGAGAGAGACAGAGAGAGAGAGAGAGAGAGAGAGAGAGAGAGACCACTGAAGCACAGGGATCGTTACATAACAACCAGACCTGCCTGGACATTTGGGCAGAGAAAAGGACAAAATATGGCAGAAATCAGAGCAAAATGGGAATGATTACAGCCAGGTGACTCACTGACGTGGCATTAGCTAGTGTATTAGTGGTTGTGACAATTCAACAATCTATCCTCTCCACTTGTTCAAATGTATCTGATAATCATTGTAAGACAAGTATTATTTTCTACACAGTTTTTATTGTGCCAGATGCATTTACAAATCACTACTAAATCATTAATATTATGTATTTAAATAAATTCATTAAGATCTACTAAATTTAAGAAGGCAAAATTGGGAATAAAATTGTAATCACTTGAAATAGGAAATATATCCACATAGACAGTACGCACTAGAGACCAAATCCAGCATCCAGTATGTGTCACAGAGAAAAATAAACATGTTTTTCTTTAAAACTGCAAAATCCATTTGCAACATGAATTAAGTTGGAAAAAATCAATGCAACAGATGCATCAAAATAGCATAGGCCTTTTATTGTAAATGTATATGCAGTGACATAACAGTGAGAAGAAGCAAGTGCAGAAACACATCATACAGGAACACGCAACTTTAAGCTAGCTTTCAAAGCCACACAGAAAATAATCTCTTGTGGACAGACTATGTAACGTAAATAGTATTTTACGTGAGATTTTCGATTGTAGGTTGCCAAGATTACACAGAATATGGAGGCAAATAGCCTACTATGAGGGGACGTTTCAGTTGGTGCTGCCATCTGTCTCTCTATATAGCAGTTTATAGTAATTATAGGCTTTAACCCACAGGTATAAGAGCAACTTATTGTATTGCCAATAATGATACGGACAGATGAATAGCGACAAGCACTTCAAAGATGTGCTCCCTGCATCCACTGGGGATGTATTGATTCAGTTGTTCACGGTATTAGTATAGTGTTGTTTGAGGAGTGTGGCTAAAAAGTAGTGGTGAGATGTCGAAACGAGACTACTTTAATACTAAGGCCCTGGCTGGTTAAGCTGGGTCATGTTCATTAGGTAGAAAACGAAGCGAGCCAGGGATGTACTACCTGAACTTGTCTAATTGTTTTAGTTTTCGGTTTTGCTATTGTCCGCCCCAATGAACACGACCATGGTCTCCGAGTTGCTTTTGACAGTCACGTGCACAGACAAAAAAAACAATTCTCCCAAACACACAATAACAATTATTATTCAACGCATGACCATTCTGAGAGTTGAAAAGAAGACAATGGAGCAGCTATTGTAAACATGGAATGTTCACACTCAAGAAGAGATCATAATAACAGTTGTGACAAATTTCATGATGGATCACAGAATCCCTGTCAGAATAGAAGTTGTACATCTATCAATAAAAAGTTATTACAGTGAAACACTTTAAAAGCACTGGCAATAAAATACATATCAGAAAACCTTTACATTTCTAGCTTGGTACCAGATCTGTTTGTGCTCTTGCTTACTCCATTGATGTCCTTGTCAAGCCAGTTTTTATCTTTGTTTGCCACTACAATGAGTGAAGGAGTTGGCATGATAGCACAAACAGATTAGCACCCAGTTTCCTCTGGTGCTGGTACAGATGTAGGATCTTAATTTGAACAGTTTTTCACAGCAGGAAAATAATCCTGCAGCAACAGGAAATGTGAATTATTATGTGGATTATAGTTCATGGACATTTTAAATACATTTTTAATCAAATCTGACATTTTAAAGTGGAAATTATAAACGTTAGAACCCTTTTTAAACCTCAAATACACTGCAAGTTTGCTGTGCAGGAAATGTCCTGCAACAACAGGGTGATCAAATTATGATCCTACATCTGTACATTGGATAGACGTGATTGTGATCTTAACTTCTTCTCCTTCAGCCAAGTAGAGACATCATTATGGAATAACAACTTTTACATCAATGTAAGGCATAGTAAAATAATTTAAAGGGTTACATGGTATCTGCAACACTTTATATTGCTGCTACATTACCTATCTACTGTACCACATACAAATAAGACAACTATGCAAAGTCACAAAGTTTGTAAGGCAAAGGCATGGCAAATTCACAAGAGATAAATATTAGTCTTAAAGTTTAAAGAGTCATTCTTTCATAACAAAAGACATAGACAGTGGGATAGTTTGAATCTACTACCACCTGAAAATGAAACGATCTGACATCTTTGCAGAAACAAAACAATGCTGGTTAAACCTGCCAGTTTATGAGGCTATTGCTGCAAGCCATATGCTTTCCCTTACAAAACGACAGGCACCCTCTCTTGTTGTGACGGGACATTCACAGGCTGAGTCCCAAATGGCACCCTTTTCCCTTTAGAGCACACATTTTAACCAGGGCCCATAGGGCTCTGATCAAAAGTGGTTCACTCTATAGGGAATAGGGCGCCATTTGGGAAACAGACATAGCTTACCAGCCCATCAGCACTGGTTTTAGAGTCCTCCTGTGTCATGGGACTGGGTGATTTACATAATGGGGTTATTACAGGCTTATACCATACAAACTAGACTGATTGTTTCCCAAAAAAGCTACTGTGTGGGGACTGATGACAAAATCAGGAGCTGAAAGGTTTAACTAGAGTGTGGTGCAAGTGCAATGCTTTATACTTTAGGGCCATTGGCATTATTTATGCTCTGGCTGATGTGAACATTACAGAGTTGGGAACCCCTAGTTCAAACCAAGCCAGTATTTAGTCTGCATAACATGAGATAACAATCTGAAAGAACACCTGTCTCTGTTGAGAGGAGCCTCAGAATGAGCTTTCATTCATTCATGACTGATTGAACTAAACTAAAACATTGTTTCTGGGTTACCGATGACCTGTTACATTTTGGCTCATGGTGCTATTTGGTCTTAGTTGTATCTGATGAAGAGAGAGCACACCAATGTTTCTGATCCTACCAAAATGGCACTTGTTTACAAGAGTCCAAAAATGGCACCCTATTCCCTATATAGTGCACCATTTTTTTTACCAGAGCCCTATGGGCCCAAGGATAACATTTGGAAATCAACCGAAAGCACAAGGCAATAGGGGGAGTGGGGCTGGGCTGGCCTTAAGGCAAATAGTGTACCGGTATTAATGTCATATTTCTCTCTATAAAATAATATACAAATAAAAAAGCAAAGAGATTTCAGCTGTCCCGCTACTATAATATAGTGCACGGCTTCTTGTCTTTGAAGGGGTTTTCAGAGGCTGGGATGCCCATGAGTAGAGGATCGTATTTAGCATGTTCTCCACAATAGTGCATCAGGTCTGCTGAGGCCTTGGACACCTACGGGAGAGAATCATACAGCAGGTTACTGTCAGCCTCAGATGAACACAAAGAAACAGTCAGGAGGCTCACCAAGGAATGTAGTTTGTGTCCCTGAGAGATGCACATCCTTGGTAAAGACTGACTACCCTAAATCGATCCTCAACACATTATGTAGTGGAAATATACACTTGCTTACTACTTATTATGAAGCAATGTACTGGGGATGCATTCTAAATCTGACCACAACTCCATTTTGCTCAATCCCTTCCTATAGGCCGAAAATCAACCAGGAAGTACCCGTGCTAAGGACTATTCAATGCTGGTCTGACAAATCGGAATCCACGCTTCAAGATTGTTTTGATCACGCAGACTGGGATATGTTCCGGGTAGCCTCAGAGAATAATATTGACGTATATGCTGATTCGGTGAGTGAGTTTATAAGGAAGTGTATTGGAGATGTTGTACCTACTGTGACTATTAAAACCTACCCTAACCAGAAACCGTGGATAGAGGGCAGCATTCGTGCAAAACTGAAAGTGCGTACCACCGCATTTAACCATGGCAAGGCGACTGGGAATATGGCAGAATACAGAGTAGTTATTCCCTCCGCAAAGCAATCAAACAAGCAAAATGTCAGCATAGAGACAAAGTGGAGTTGCAATTCAGTGGCTCAGACACAAGACATATGTGGCAGAGTCAACAGACAATCACGGACTACAAAAGGAAAACCAGCCACGTCATGGACACCGACGTCTTGCTTCCAGATAAACTAAACACTTTCTTTGCCCACTTTGAGGATAATACAGTGCCACCAACGCGGCCCGCTACCAAGGACTGTGGGCTCTCCTTCTCCGTGGCCGACGTGAGTAAGACATTTAAATGTGTTAACCCTCGCAAGGCTGCCGGCCCAGATGGCATCTCTAGCCGCATCCTCAGAGCATGCGCAGACCAGCTGGCTGGTGTGTTTACAGACATATTCAATCTCTCCCTATCCGAGTCTGCTGTCCCCGCATGCTTCAAAATGGCAACCATTGTTCCTGTACCCAAGAATGCAAAGGTAACTGAACTAAATGACTATCGCCCCGTAGCACTCACATCTGTCAATATGAAATGCTTTTAGAGACTAGTCAAGGATCATATCACCTCCACCTTACCTATCACCCTAGAGCCACTTCAATTTGCTTACCGCCCCAATAGGTCCACAGACGACGTAATCACCATCCCACTGCACATTGCCCTATCCCATCTGGACAAGAGGAATTCCAATGTAAGAATGCTGCTCATTGACTATAGCTCAGCATTCAACACCATAGTACCCTCCAAGCTCATCATTAAGCTTGAGGCCCTGGGTCTCAACCCCACACTGTGTAATTGGGTCCTGGACTTCCTGACATGCCGTCCCCAGGTGGTGAAGGTAGGAAACAACATCGCCACTTCGCTGATCCTCAACACAGGGGCCCCACAAGGGTGCGTGCTCAGCCCCCTCCTGTACTCCCTGTTCACCCATTACTACGTGGCCATGCACGTCTCCAACTCAATCATCAAGTTTGCAGACGACACAACAGTAGTAGGCTTGATTACCAACAACAACGAGACAGCCTCCAGGGAGGTGGTGAGGGCTCTCGGAGTGGTGTCAAGAAAATACCCTCTCACTCAACGTCAACAAAACAAAGGAGATGATCGTGGACTCCAGGAAACAGCAGAGGGAGCAACCCCCTATCCACATAGACAGGACAGCAGTGGAGCAGGTGGAAAGTTTTAAGTTCCTCTGCGTACATATCACTGACAAACTGAAATGGTCCACCCACAGAGACAGTGTGGCAAAGAAGGCACAACAGTGCCTCTTCAACCTCAGGAGGATGAAGAAATTTGGCTTGTCACCTAAAACCCTCACAAACTTTTACAGATGCACAATTGAGAGCATCCTGTCGGGCTGTATCACCGCCTAGTACGGCAACTGCACCACCCACAACCGCAGGGCTCTCGAGAGGGTGGTGGAGTCTGCACAATGCATCACCGGGGGCAAAGTACCTGACCTCCAGGACACCTACAGCACCGATGTCACAGGAAGGCCAAAAAGATCATCAAGGACAACAACCACCCGAGCCACTGCCTGTTCACCCCGGTACCATCCACAAGGCGAGGTCAGTACAGAGAGACTGAAAACAGCTTCTATCTCAAGGCCATCAGACTGTTAAACAGCCATCACTAGCACAGAGAGGCTGCTGCCTACAATCAGAATTGAAATCATTGTCCACTTTAATAAACGGAACACTAGTCACTTTAATAATGCCACTTTAATAATGTTTACATATCTCGCATTACTCATCTCGTATGTACACTACTGTTCAAAAGTTTGGGGTCACTTAGAAAAGTCCTTGTTTTTGAAAGCAAAGCACACATTTAATGAACAAAAGAAGGCCAGCATCCCAGAGTCGCCTCTTCACTGTTGACGTTGAGACTGGTGTTTTGCGGGTACTATTTAATGAAGCTGCCAGTTGAGGACTTGTGAGGCGTCTGTATCCTTTTAAAATTATAAACTTGGATTAGCTAACACAACGTGCCATCACAGGAGTGATGGTTGCTGATAATGGGCCTTTGTACGCCTATGTAGATATTCCATAAAAAATCTGCGGTTTCCAGCTACAATAGTAATTTACAACATTAACAATGTCTACACTGTATTTCTGATCCATTTTCTGTTATTTTAATGGACTTTTTTTTCTTTTTCTTTTTTTCTAAAACAAGGAAATTTCGAAGTGACCTCAAACTTTTGAACGGTAGTGTGGATACGTTGTGGAATTGTTAAAGAGAAGGTCAGCAAAGGCAGTTCTTGCAGGATGAACAATGTAATATCATATACGTACAGTCTATTTAGGTAATTATGGGTTATGTTTGAGAAGCGTACCTTAATCCTCTCAATGCTGGCCTCTATTCTCAGCTGCTGGACTGTCCTCCTGGCATGGGCAGTGTTATTGGAACTCTGCATCTTTGAAGACATGATGGTCTCCACACACCTGTGTTAAAACACACATACTGGACTCAGTACTGTATAACACTATGGAAAAGAATGACTGACAATAAATGAATGAATATACCTTCCACAATTCTGGAGTACTGGCAATTTTTGTGTGTGGCTTTATCTGGAAAAACTAAAGAAAAGTACAATAAACAATCATTAAATCATCATTGGTACATCCATATAGGGCAGCAGAACAGCCAGTCCCTGTATAACAGTCTCATAAAAGATATCCCAGCTACATCAGCAGGCATGTCTTACGTCTTTGTACAGCAGATGGTGTGTTGGAGAATAACCCAAGACGGTTAAGTGCCAGGAACATAACTTTGACAAGCTGCCTAACAGAACATACAAACACAAAAAATACAAAAAAATTACATTTGATACTTCTGTCAAATGTGTCTCACGTGATTGAGAGGATCAAGTCTGTGTATAAATGCAGCCCCTTCATAGCGTGAAGAGCAAAGTGCCTGCTCCACTAACTCATTCATTGCTAGAGCTGTCTGGGCTGCATTGTTAGCTCCCCACTCATGCTGCACAGAAATTAACACAGTTGAATAATGCAACACGGCATGTAGAAGTGTTGAAACTGTTCGCAAAACAATGTCCATACAGGCTAGAACAATGCAAGACGATGCCGGTAGCTTCCGGTTTTAATTGTAGGCTAACGTTCCTTGCTAGCTTACAGCTGAAGCAACATCAATTCACTACCCTAGTACTTTGTTTGTGCAAACCATACTGCAAAATATGCTGATTTCAAAGCTGATTGATTGTCACAAAAAAACATTAATTCACTTCGTCTCCCTCGCCACCAAAAACTCATTCACTTCTTCACTCCCTCACTTCCAGTCTGGTTTCCAGTAAAATCCAATAGTGTGTGAATGCGGGCTGCATACAGGAACACCCTTGAGCATCCCATTGGTTCCTTCATAAACATCCCCCCTCGAGCATCTCATTGGTTCCTGCATAAATGCCCCCCCCCCCTTGATCATGACATCTTCATGCTTGTGTGACACTTTTGAATGTGGGTCAAAAGGAAAATACAAGCATTATCGCCCCCGCCTCCTATGTACCGGAGTTCTCCTTGCTAGCTAGCTAGCTAGCTAGCTAGCACGTCTGCTGTGTACTGGCATCCTCCTTACTAGCTAGCGGGAGGCAGGGGCAACACCGGTAGACAGTGTCCTTCGCTCTCGCCTGCTGAACACCTGCCCTCACATTCGTTAAGAGAACTGCGGAAAAACAGTGCCCGACATGCAGGGGCAAAGGATACTGTCTACCGGTCTCCCTGCCTCCCGCTAGCTATGGTATGTGGGAGGCAGGGGCGACACCGTGTGTTAGCTAACTAGCTAGCTTGTTAGTTAGCGACACCGTGTAATAGCTTGCTAGTTAGCTAGCTAGCACACGGTGATCAATGTTGTTGATCAGTACAATCAAATAATATGTTCTCCTAGCAGTTGCCATTGAAATAAGTCCTAAATGGAAGGAATTGTTTGTCATCTGTAGCCCCATGAAATCAGCTAAAACAAGCTCAATAACTCATTGCATGTACACACTCCTATTGAATAATATGCACTCACCTGTATTGTGAAAAGACCTATGCTACATCTTGATTTACTCAGTTTATCAATATATTTACCTATTAAATAAATGAAAACCATTATGTGATTTTGTTGTTAGATTGGTAAAAACAAATTGATTGTATAATTGTTTCATTAATGCATACATGGTTGTCTCAACAACAAAAAAAGACATACAAATGTTCAAATATTGAACTCAAAAGATGCCCAATGATTGAACAGACCAGAAGCTGAGTTCATCTGTCTGGATCATTTTTTTACATTTTAGTCATTTAGCAGACACTCTTATCCAGAGCGACTTACAGTAGTGAATGCATACATTTCATTTCATGCATTTATTTATTTATTTATTTTTTGTACTGGCCCCCCGTGGGAATCGAACCCACAACCCTGGCGTTGCACACACCATGCTGGCATTGCAAACACCATGCTCTACCAACTGAGCCACAGGGAATCCATGCTATCAAGTGCTATTCGGTGACTTTGGCTAATGTGCCTTCTTTTTTTTGTTGTAGTATCGTTTTGGAATCGAGTATCGTGACGGTATCGAGTATTATGATACTAAACCTGGTATCGGTATCAAAGTCAAAATTCTGGTATCGTGACAACACTAATTGGTCCATAGCAATAAAGAAATTGCCTGAGAGGACAGGGCTGTAGTGGGTCTGTACAGTATGTAGTAAGAAAGAGACTGCCTGGGTGCTGGGACTGTTTAAGAGCGAACAGTCTGCCAGGTTTCACTCTCACCTTGGAACCTGTGGATCCAGAATGACTGCGTACATGCATGCACGCACACACAAACACACTCTGGTACGCCCGCACACACACAGTGCATGTCATTTGAGAAGCATCAACTATAACCTTTGTATTGAGGTCATCAATATGTGATTCCACTTCTATTACAACGGCTAAGAGGTTTAAGGAGGAGGATGCCGCACGGAAGGAAGCTGAAACGGAATAAAGTAATCTGTAGCCAGCCACAGCGCAGCTGAGTACAAACTGGACGGAGAGACCTCCATTGGAAGCATACATCTCTCTAATCACCCTACCAACCCACTCCTTTCCTCTCCTCCTACCCTTCCTTTCCCTTCCTCCCTCCTTCATTCACAGGAAGATGTATCCCCAGCCAGACAGCCAGTTCAATTCCCCTCTGAAGTATAAATGATTAAATATGTTCCGGTTTTAAAAATAGAGGCGGGCGGAAGAGGAGAGAGCTGCAGAGGTGGTTAGTCACCCAAACAGACGGGAACGTAAAGATTTAGTACCATAAGGAGTAAGTATAGGAATAGAAACAAAGTATCCTGACAAATAAACACTTCTCAACCATCTCAACCAGTCTCAAACACAGTCTCAACACTCTTTCCTTCACGTGAGGATCTTGAAATAATCAAAGACACTTCATCCTCTTCCACACCGCAGCTTTCCCTGAATTAATACATCTTTCAATGCTCTGAGACACTTCAAGAGCCCTTCAACCTCATGTCTGCCTCAGTGCCTTTTGTGTGCTTGGCTTGGCTAGACACAGGAGTGGTTTAATGTGCATATCTCTGTTATTTGCGCAACAGTGGATTTTAAAACACAGCCAGACCACTACACTGACCAGACGATGGTAGAGTGAACACAGGAAGAAGGCCATAATCGGAGGGCTGGGTCAGACAAGGGCTACTAACCCAGTGTCTAACTAACGTCTGCACCAGACTGAAAGTGACGCTAGCAGCTAGGGCTTGGACCATAAAGAGGAGGTGCTTGAGGGTCAATGGGCTGAGTGCCACTGTGTGCAACACTAACAACTAGCTTTTGTCTAGTCAACTCAATGAAGTCTGTTCAGTTGGTGCTACTTTGTCTTGACCTTTGTTTTGTCTGACCTCTCAGTGATACCATAGTAAAGGAGGCTAGATGTATGGATCAGGTTAACGCTGTAGGCAATACCAAAGTCAGACTAAAAGGAACTGTAGAGGCTTCAAATGTAATCATATCTTATATCTACTTAAAGAAAGTACAGAAGAGTATTAGTATGTGCAGTATTAGTGAGTATCTAAAATGGCACCCTATACCCTATGTAGTGCACTACTTTTAACTAAATAGGGACTAGGGTGCCATTTGGAATGCAAGTTTAGAGTCATTCTGTGACACAGCTGGGTTTCATTGTGCATCTGTTTTTAGGTGGTCACGACCAGGGGTTCTTAGGATTTATACCGGATAGACCCTCCACACCTGATCAGACCACCTAAGGACATGGTCCACAAGGATACTGTAAGAGGCCCACTTGGCACGGCTAAGCTGGCAGCAGAGGTGCCCACCACCACCAGACCACACATACACGTCTGGGCTGGCAGTGGCGTTTCCCTGTGGCTTTGACACAAGCTGAAAGCTGTTGTCCATGGTCTTGCTAATGCTTCAGTAGGAGTAAAAAGTAAAGGAAGTAAGTTCGACACCAGCTGTGCTGATTGGCTTTCCTCTAGGAACATCCTGGTTGTTTCCCAAACGGAACCCTATTCCATATTTAGTGTACTACTTTTGACGAGAGCCCTATGGCTCTATGGCACCCTATTCCCTATATAGTAAACTGCTTTTGACCAGGGCCCTATTCCCTATTGACTAGAGCCCTATGGGGCCTGGTCAAAAGACGTGCACCGTATATAGGAAATAGGGTGCCATTTGGGACATAAGTCCTGACTCACTGAGGTCCTTCCCAGGCCTCTGATGTACCCTGAAATAACTCTCCGTTCCTGGGCAGGAAATAGCCACAGTTGGGCGACCCCTGTCGGAAGCGCTGGAGGGACTAAGTCTAGGGATTCACAGATTCTCACTTTACAAATAATAGCCAGCCAATAGGACCACCTCCCTGCTTTGCTCTCTCGTCCAGGAAAGGCAGCCAAGGGTCAGGGATTGTCTGTAGGAATGCCATAGCTAGCATCCCATCCTGCTACCCAGGCTCCTCTCTGGACCACAGATTGGAGTCTTTAGTAATGCCATCTACTACAGCACACTGCATCATTGATACTATTCATATACCGCTCTGAGACCACTGAGGCACTGCTTTCATGTGGCTGTAATGTGGCTGCTGTAGCGTGGCTCTGGTGTGTACACAAGTGGGTTGTCACTACACCAGAAAAAGCAGGTTTCTGAGAGGCTCTGACCTTTGGTGTGTAACTATAATCATGACACTACCTGCTTCTCTTTAGACATTACTACACAGATAAACCACATCTAACGGTTGCGATACCTAAGACCTACTTTGGTGAAACTATGGTCTTTACTATGGTTACTTGTTATAGATATTATCAATGACTGTATTGCTAATACACTGTGTGAAATAGACACTGGCTATATTCAGAGATTGAGGGATAATTGTAAGAAGAGAGACTTGGCTGAGCTGTGAGAATAGTCTCATATCATCTATTATCAGCCAATCTATCCTCTGGCACTACTACTGAATCAGAAGCTAACCCTGCCACCGTTACACAGTCCCTAACCGCCAGTCCCTAACTGGTAGGCCAATGGGAAAATCAGTCCCTATCTGGTAGGCCAATGGGAAAATCAGTCCCTAACTGGTAGGCCAATGGGAAAATCAGTCCCTAACTGGTAGGCCAATGGGAAAATCAGTCCCTAACTGGTAGGCCAATGGGAAAATCAGTCCCTAACTGGTAGGCCAATGGGAAAATCAGTCCCTAACTGGTAGGCCAATGGGAAAATCAGCCCCTAACTGGTAGGCCAATGGCCATGAGAGAATAAGCAGGCCCTTTATCTATCCTCCGCACTACTAAACTGCCTAGCAACAAGATGGCTTGGCCTTACGCCTGGGCCTAAAAATGTGTCTGAAACCAGATACTACAATGATAGTACAATGAGCTCAAGGCTCGGGGGACATTAGAGCCCCACAGGAACAATAAAGACGTATTATCAGTGCGACTAGATGCTTGACGCTGCCGGACTGACAGTGGGTGATGTGCAAAATGGACGGATCAAAAATAGGGTCCGGGAGTAAAAAAAAAAAAGAAAGTTGAACTGCACCCTCATGGATGCTAATCTCAGACAGCCTGATGCTATCTGGGACTGGGAGACAGAGCAGGGTGCTAGTCAGCCGTGCAGGGAAGAGACACAGGCTCTCTGATCTAGTGTAAAAGCACCAGCCATAGAAAAACAAACATAGTACACTCAGAAGAACCTTAAATGGGATGGTTCTTTGAAGAACCACACACACTCAACACCTTATTTTATGCAAATAAAGTATTGATCCTTGTTTGCATATTTCCCAGGGTACCATTAGAGTGCATTTTTTAGTTACCAGTACCACCCAAGAGTGTGTTTGCTAGTGACAGACATGGTGGTTGCATTCATTCATTTTCAGTCCTGTGGCCTTTGCCAATTGAGATCCTAAGTGAATATGTTATCATTAATAAT
Organism: Salmo trutta; assembly: GCF_901001165.1. NCBI lineage: Eukaryota > Metazoa > Chordata > Actinopteri > Salmoniformes > Salmonidae > Salmo > Salmo trutta. Next base: position 31,970,152 of record NC_042978.1, on the reverse strand, counting down.
TAAAGTTAAATTCTTTAAGACAATACAATGCATATTACAATGCATATAGGTCTTATTTTGATGGCCTAGTTTTAGCCTAATACAGTGGCTTGAAACACATGGTTTACAGGCCACATCATGCCTTTCAAGTCACAGTATGCTGGCTTGCAAAGTGATGTGTAACTCATATTGGAATCTAGCCAGTGAGGGGATATCCAACATTTTGAGAAAGAAATCACCAGCAACCTGGATTCAGAATGACTGCCAGGGTTGGGAAGACTAAGATGATACTACATCTAAACTAAAGCATTTAAACTGGAATAACCATTTCAGTAACGGATGCAAGTCCAACTACTAACAGATTGGATTAGTTTAGAAAAATGTATGTTTATATTGGAGTAACATAAGAGTAATAAAAAACATACATATTGAAACAAATAATTCCAATAATCAACCTGCAATAGAGCATGCTGGGAAATATAATAAAGATGGGTGTGGTTTTGTTTCAACTCTGGTTATCAACACCAACAGTGGGGTTATTTTATGCCACTGAATGTTAATTGAACTCTTTAGTGTTCATTGAACTATTGAATCAACACTAGAAACTGAAAGATCTACACTAGTTAACACTGGCCAATTTGCTGTGTGCTATGAAAGGAAAACATCTGCAGACATTTCAATAACATTTCAGAATTCTGAACAACTGTAGATGCAATGCAACAGGAATGACAGTCAAGCAGGTTTGAGTATTGACCGTAAGAGGTGCCACATTGATTCTAAGTGATAATGATGATGACAGATTTACTGTGCAGTTATTTGTTGTTCAGACTGAATAGTGGGGAATAGTGGGGTGCCATTAGGGAGACAACAAAGTATTTTATTTACAATCTACTCAACAGGATAGAAGGGTTCTTAGCCATTGAGTCACCAACAATACAGTTATAAGAAAAATAAGTGTTAAGAAAGTATTTACTAAAATAAACTGAAGTAAAAAATAAATCAAAAATAATTAAAGAGCAACAATAAAATAACAGTAGCGAGGCTATATACAGGGGATATATGTTCTTCCACAGAGCTCTGTGAAGGGAAGTAGCGAATTAGGTGGTCGGCTGAGGTTAAACCCAGAACAATAACGTCTCACACAGACTCTTTTCTCACCATTTCCTCCGTCTCTTCCTTCCCACCTGGGCTTTCATGTGAAGGCAATCAGGTTCTCTTGTCTTTCAGTTTCTGTAGTGTATCTCACCAAGAGTCACACATTCGGAGTCGTGCTGTGTGTGGCCTGTCCCACACAACACGACAGACAGATTGGAGTCGTGCTGTGTGTGGCCTGTCCCACACAACACGACAGACAGATTGGAGTCGTGCTGTGTGTGGCCTGTCCCACACAACACGACAGACAGATTGGAGTCGTGCTGTGTGTGGCCTGTCCCACACAACACGACAGACAGATTGGAGTCGTGCTGTGTGTGGCCTGTCCCACACAACACGACAGACAGATTGGAGTCGTGCTGTGTGTGGCCTGTCCCACACAACACGACAGACAGATTGGAGTCGTGCTGTGTGTGGCCTGTCCCACACAACACAACAGACAGATTGGAGTCGTGCTGTGTGTGGCCTGTCCCACACAACACAACAGACAGATTGGAGTCGTGCTGTGTGTGGCCTGTCCCACACAACACAACAGACAGATTGGAGTCGTGCTGTGTGTGGCCTGTCCCACACAACACAACAGACAGATTGGAGTCGTGCTGTGTGTGGCCTGTCCCACACAACACAACAGACAGATTGGAGTCGTGCTGTGTGTGGCCTGTCCCACACAACACAACAGACAGATTGCCAATCAGTCAGAAAGTGATCAGAGCTTTGTGAGTAAGATGTCTTTGATGTAAGATTTCCTAAGACACAGCGACAGTCCATCTATGGCTTCCAGCGCATGTACACCCTGCAGTGAAAGGGAAGGTGAACAACATCCATGGATTAAGTCTTGCTTTGAAGTGTATTTATTCTTCATATAATACATCTGTGAGCCAGTCAATAGATGGATGACAAGCAAAAGAGCAAAAGTCAAGATCCCAGGTGTGTTTACACATTGACATTGATGTGCATCATTTCCTTTCAGGAAGCACACTGTATATTTTATCTTAATTCAACATGTTTGTTTTTCATTCGATCATTATCAGTGTCTTCACAAAACTGGGGTCATTTGTAGCCTAGTAGTAAATATGAGATCAGCTATGCACACTATTCTTTCAGCAGGCAACAGGGAGACGTGAGAGAGAGAAGGAGAGAGTGTCTGTCTGGAGAGTAGTCAAAGGGAGAATCTTTCTGGCACAGTGTGTATGACCAGATGCCACATCAATGAAACGCTCCACCATCTGGTTCTATTAATATACAGTGCACAAACACACAGAGTAGGAGAAAGGGCGGAGAAACAGGGAGGAGGGGTGTCATGCAAACTAAATCTGTTGCATGCAGTCCATTTACTTTGAAGCAGCGTAACGAAAAGGGCCTCGCACGCAACACTCTCTCCAGGTCCATTAGAGCCTTTTATCTTACTTTAGGACAATCAGGACAGCTAAGCAAATGAAACAGGTTCTCTCTCTCTTTGCTACCCAGCAACTGAAAAGCTCACAAACTGGTAAGGGTGGTGGTGAGGGACATTCATTTTCATGTGTCCCTCTATGTTGCTTACTTGCTTTAACGTCATTCGGCAAACTTTCCGAACAGCTACAATTCATAAACACCTGTAAACATTGTAGCTGTCATCATGCAGGATGACCTGAAAACAAAGGCTCAGCTCAGAGAGTATGACTGCTGCTTGGCTTGCAGAGCGAGTGATACACTCTCGGCATGGTTAAGCATTACAGATCAGATCATGAACTGTTAGTCAACCCTGTCTGCTCTGACACATCTCAACACTAAGCCTCAGTGCTATGCCTTATCTATTGTATCCATCCTAGCCAAATGACACCACTTGCAGGGAAGCGTTTGACTGTCTCTCATCCTTTTGTTAACCTGCCCCTATCATGTGTTCTGGCATCGGCTTTAGAAAGATAAAAGTGTGAGGGTTGAGCCAGTGTCGAGGAGGGCTGAGGAGGGGAGGGCTGAGGAGCGCTGAACAGGGGAGGGCTGAGGTGGGCTGAGGAGGGGAGAGCTGAGGTGGGGAGGGCTGAGGAGGGGGGGCTGAGGAGCGCTGAGGAGGGGAGGGCTGAGGAGCGCTGAACAGGGGAGGGCTGAGGTGGGCTGAGGAGGGGAGAGCTGAGGTGGGGAAGGCTGAGGAGGGAAGGCTGAGGGGAGGGCTGACGAGGGGAGGGCTGAGGAGGGAAGGGCTGAGGAGGGGAGGGCTGAGGAGGGGAGGGCTGAGGAGGGGAGGGCTGAGGAAGGGAGGGCTGAGGAGGGAGGGCTGACAAGGGGAGGGCTGACAAGGGGAGGGCTGAGGAGGGGAGGGCTGAGGAGGGGAGGGCTGAGGAAGGGAGGGCTGACAAGGGGAGGGCTGAGGAGGGAGGGCTGACAAGGGGAGGGCTGACAAGGGGAGGGCTGAGGAGCGCTGAGGTGGGGAGGGCTGAGGAGGGGAGGGCTGAGGAGGGGAGGGCTGAGGAGTGCTGAGGAGGGGAGGGCTGAGGAGAGGAGGGATGAGGAGGGGAGGGCTGAGGAAGGGAGGGCTGAGGAGGGGAGGGCTGAGGAAGGGAGGGCTGAGGAGGGAGGGCTGACGAGGGGAGGGCTGAGGAGGGGAGGGATGAGGAAGGGAGGGCTGAGGAGGGAGGGCTGACGAGGGGAGGGCTGACGAGGGGAGGGCTGACGAGGGGAGGGCTGAGGAGGGAGGGCTGAAGAGGGGAGGGCTGAGGAGGGGAGGGCTGAGGAGGGGAGGGCTGAGGAGGGGAGGGCTGAGGAGGGAAGGGCTGAGGAAGGGAGGGCTGAGGAAGGGAGGGCTGAGGAGGGGAGGGCTGAGGAGGGGAGGGCAGAGGAGGGGAGGGCTGAGGAAGGGAGGGCTGAGGAAGGGAGGGCTGACAAGGGGAGGGCTGAGGAGGGGAGGGCTGAGGAAGGGAGGGCTGAGGAGGGAGGGCTGACGAGGGAGGGCTGACGAGGGGAGGGCTGAGGAGGGGAGGGCTGAGGAAGGGAGGGCTGAGGAGGGGAGGGCTGAGGAGGGGAGGGCTGAGGAAGGGAGGGCTGAGGAGGGGAGGGCTGAGGAGGGGAGGGCTGAGGAAGGGAGGGCTGACAAGGGGAGGGCTGACAAGGGGAGGGCTGAGGAGCGCTGAGGTGGGGAGGGCTGAGGAGGGGAGGGCTGAGGAGGGGAGGGCTGAGGAGTGCTGAGGAGGGGAGGGCTGAGGAGAGGAGGGATGAGGAGGGGAGGGCTGAGGAGGGGAGGGCTGAGGAGGGGAGGGCTGAGGAGGGAAGGGCTGAGGAGGGGAGGGCTGAGGAGGGAGGGCTGAGGAAGGGAGGGCTGAGAAGGGGAGGGCTGAGGAGGGAGGGCTGAGGAGGGGAGGGCTGAGGAAGGGAGGGCTGAGGAGGGAGGGCTGACGAGGGAGGGCTGACGAGGGGAGGGCTGAGGAGGGGAGGGCTGAGGAAGGGAGGGCTGAGGAGGGGAGGGCTGAGGAGGGGAGGGAGGGCTGAGGAAGGGAGGGCTGAGGAGGGGAGGGCTGAGGAGGGGAGGGCTGAGGAGGGGAAGGCTGAGGAAGGGAGGGCTGAGGAGGGAGGGCTGACGAGGGAGGGCTGACGAGGGGAGGGCTGAGGAGGGGAGGGCTGAGGAGGGGAGGGCTGAGGAGGGGAGGGCTGAGGAAGGGAGGGCTGAGGAGGGAGGGCTGACGAGGGAGGGCTGACGAGGGGAGGGCTGAGGAGGGGAGGGCTGAGGAAGGGAGGGCTGAGGAGGGGAGGGCTGAGGAAGGGAGGGCTGAGGAGGGGAGGGCTGAGGAGGGGAGGGCTGAGGAAGGGAGGGCTGAGGAGGGAGGGCTGACGAGGGAGGGCTGAGGAGGGGAGGGCTGACAAGGGGAGGGCTGAGGAGGGAGGGCTGACAAGGGGAGGGCTGAGGAGGGGAGGGCTGAGGAGCGCTGAGGTGGGGAGGGCTGAGGAAGGGAGGGCTGAGGAGGGGAGGGCTGAGGAGGGGAGGGCTGAGGAGGGAGGGCTGACAAGGGGAGGGCTGAGGAGGGGAGGGCTGAGGAGCGCTGAGGTGGGGAGGGCTGAGGAGGGGAGGGCTGAGGAGGGGAGGGCTGAGGAAGGGAGGGCTGAGGAGGGAAGGGCTGAGGAGGGGAGGGCTGAGGAGGGAGGGCTGAGGAGGGAGGGCTGACAAGGGGAGGGCTGAGGAGGGAGGGCTGAGGAAGGGAGGGCTGAGGAAGGGAGGGCTGAGGAAGGGAGGGCTGAGGAAGGGAGGGCTGAGGAAGGGAGGGCTGAGGAGGGGAGGGCTGAGGAGGGGAGGGCTGAGGAGGGAGGGCTGACAAGGGGAGGGCTGAGGAGGGAGGGCTGACAAGGGGAGGGCTGACAAGGGGAGGGCTGAGGAGCGCTGAGGTGGGGAGGGCTGAGGAAGGGAGGGCTGACGAGGGAGGGCTGACGAGGGGAGGGCTGAGGAGGGGAGGGCTGAGGAGGGGAGGGCTGAGGGGAGGGGAGGCAGGGGAGGGCTGGGAGGGGAGGGCTTGAGGGGGAGGGCTGAGGAGGGGAGGGCTGAGGAGGGGAGGGCTGAGGAAGGGGAGGGCTGAGGAGGGGAGGGCTGAGGAGGGGAGGGCTGAGGAAGGGGAGGGCTGAGGAGGGGAGGGCTGAGGAGGGGAGGGCTGAGGAGGGGAGGGCTGAGGAGGGAGGGCTGACGAGGGGAGGGCTGACGAGGGAGGGCTGAGGAAGGGAGGGCTGGAGGAGGGGGAGGGCTGAGGAGGGGAGGGCTGAGGAGGGAGGGCTGAGGAGGGGAGGGCTGAGGAAGGGAGGGCTGACGAGGGAGGGCTGACGAGGGAGGGCTGACGAGGGGAGGGCTGAGGAGGGGAGGCTGAGGAGGGGAGGGCTGAGGAGGGGAGGGCTGAGGAAGGGAGGGCTGAGGAGGGAGGGCTGACGAGGGAGGGCTGACGAGGGGAGGGCTGAGGAGGGGAGGGCTGAGGAAGGAGGGCTGAGGGAGGGGAAGGCTGAGGAGGGAGGAGGGCTTGAGGAAGGGAGGGCTGAGGAGGGGAGGGCTGAGGAGGGGAGGGCTGAGGAAGGGAGGGCTGAGGAGGGAGGGCTGAGGAGGGAGGGCTGAGGAGGGGAGGGCTGAGGAGGGGAGGGCTGAGGAGGGGAGGGCTGAGGAGGGGAGGGCTGAGGAAGGGAGGGCTGAGGGGGAGGGCTGACGAGGGAGGGCTGACGAGGGGAGGGCTGAGGAAGGAAGGGCTGAGGAGGGGAGGGCTGAGGAGGGAGGGCTGAGGAGGGAGGGCTGACAAGGGGAGGGCTGAGGAGGGAGGGCTGACAAGGGGAGGGCTGAGGAGGGGAGGGCTGAGGAAGGGAGGGCTGAGGAAGGGAGGGCTGAGGAAGGGAGGGCTGAGGAGGGGAGGGCTGAGGAAGGGAGGGCTGAGGAGGGGAGGGCTGAAGAGGGGAGGGCTGAGGAGGGAGGGCTGACAAGGGGAGGGCTGAGGAGCGCTGAGTTGGGGAGGGCTGAGGAGAGGAGGGCTGAGGAAGGGAGGGCTGAGGAAGGGAGGGCTGAGGAGGGAGGGCTGACAAGGGGAGGGCTGAGGAGGGAGGGCTGACAAGGGGAGGGCTGAGGAGCGCTGAGTTGGGGAGGGCTGAGGAGAGGAGGGCTGAGGAAGGGAGGGCTGAGGAAGGGAGGGCTGAGGAGGGAGGGCTGACAAGGGGAGGGCTGAGGAGGGAGGGCTGACAAGGGGAGGGCTGACAAGGGGAGGGCTGAGGAGGGGAGGGCTGAGGAAGGGAGGGCTGAGGAAGGGAGGGCTGAGGAAGGGAGGGCTGAGGAGGGGAGGGCTGAGGAAGGGAGGGCTGAGGAGGGGAGGGCTGAAGAGGGGAGGGCTGAGGAGGGAGGGCTGACAAGGGGAGGGCTGAGGAGCGCTGAGTTGGGGAGGGCTGAGGAGAGGAGGGCTGAGGAAGGGAGGGCTGAGGAAGGGAGGGCTGAGGAGGGAGGGCTGACAAGGGGAGGGCTGAGGAGGGAGGGCTGACAAGGGGAGGGCTGAGGAGCGCTGAGTTGGGGAGGGCTGAGGAGAGGAGGGCTGAGGAAGGGAGGGCTGAGGAAGGGAGGGCTGAGGAGGGAGGGCTGACAAGGGGAGGGCTGAGGAGGGAGGGCTGACAAGGGGAGGGCTGACAAGGGGAGGGCTGAGGAGCGCTGAGTTGGGGAGGGCTGAGGAGAGGAGGGCTGAGGAAGGGAGGGCTGAGGAGGGGAGGGCTGAGGAGGGGAGGGCTGAGGAAGGGAGGGCTGAGGAGGGGAGGGCTGAGGAAGGGAGTGCTGAGGAGGGAGGGCTGACAAGGGGAGGGCTGACAAGGGGAGGGCTGACAAGGGGAGGGCTGAGGAGGGGAGGGCTGAGGAAGGGAGGGCTGAGGAGGGGAGGCTGAGGAGGGAAGGGCTGACAAGGGGAGGGCTGACGAGGGGAGGGCTGAGGAGGGGAGGGCTGAGGAAGGGAGGGCTGAGGAGGGGAGGGCTGAGGAGGGGAGGGCTGAGGAGGGAAGGGCTGAGGAGGGAGGCTGAGGAGGGAAGGGCTGAGGAGGGGAGGGCTGAGGAGGGGAGGGCTGAGGAAGGGAGGGCTGAGGAGGGGAGGGCTGAGGAGGGAGGGCTGACAAGGGGAGGGCTGAGGAGGGAGGGCTGACAAGGGGAGGGCTGAGGAGGGGAGGGCTGAGGAGCGCTGAGGTGGGAGGGCTGAGGAAGGGAGGGCTGAGGAGGGGAGGGCTGAGGAGGGGAGGGCTGAGGAGGGAGGGCTGACAAGGGGAGGGCTGAGGAGGGGAGGGCTGAGGAGCGCTGAGGTGGGGAGGGCTGAGGAGGGGAGGGCTGAGGAGGGGAGGGCTGAGGAGGGAGGGCTGAGGAGGGAAGGGCTGAAGAGGGGAGGGCTGAGGAGGGAGGGGCTGAGGAGGGAGGGCTGAGGAGGGAGGGCTGACAAGGGGAGGGCTGACAAGGGGAGGGCTGAGGAGCGCTGAGGTGGGGAGGGCTGAGGAGGGGAGGGCTGAGGAGAGGAGGGCTGAGGAGGGGAGGGCTGACAAGGGGAGGACTGACGAGGGGAGGGCTGAGGAGGGGAGGGCTGAGGAGGGAGGGCTGACAAGGGGAGGGCTGAGGAGGGGAGGGCTGAGGAAGGGAGGGCTGAGGAGGGAGGGCTGAGGAGGGAGGGCTGACAAGGGGAGGGCTGAGGAGCGCTGAGTTGGGGAGGGCTGAGGAGGGGAGGGCTGAGGAGTGCTGAGGTGGGGAGGGCTGAGGAAGGGAGGGCTGAGGAGGGGAGGGCTGAGGAGGGAGGGCTGAGGAGGGGAGGGCTGAGGAAGGGAGGGCTACTGAGGGGAGGAGGGGTGAGGAGGGGAGGGCTGAGGAGGGAAGGGCTGACGAGGGGAGGGCTGACGAGGGAGACTGAGGAAGGGAGGGCTGAGGAAGGGAGGGCTGAGGAAGGGAGGGCTGAGGAGGGGAGGGGAGGGCTGAGGAGGGGAGGGCTGAGGAGGGAGGGCTGACAAGGGGAGGGCTGACAAGGGGAGGGCTGAGGAGCGTTGAGGTGGGGAGGGCTGAGGAGGGGAGGGCTGAGGAGGGGAGGGCTGAGGAAGGGAGGGCTGAGGAGGGGAGGGCTGAGGAAGGGAGGGCTGAGGAGGGGAGGGCTGAGGAGGGGAGGGCTGAGGAGGGAAGGGCTGAGGAGGGGAGGGCTGACAAGGGGAGGGCTGAGGAGGGAGGGCTGACAAGGGGAGGGCTGACAAGGGGAGGGCTGAGGAGCGCTGAGGTGGGGAGGGCTGAGGAAGGGAGGGCTGAGGAAGGGAGGGCTGAGGAAGGAGGGCTGAGGAGGGGAGGGCTGAGGAGGGGAGGGCTGAGGAGGGAGGGCTGACAAGGGGAGGGCTGAGGAGGGAGGGCTGACAAGGGGAGGGCTGACAAGGGGAGGGCTGAGGAGCGCTGAGGTGGGGAGGGCTGAGGAGGGGAGGGCTGAGGAGGGCTGAGGAGAGGAGGGCTGAGGAGGGGAGGGCTGACAAGGGGAGGACTGACGAGGGGAGGGCTGAGGAGGGGAGGGCTGAGGAGGGAGGGCTGACAAGGGGAGGCTGAGGAGGGAGGGCTGACAAGGGGAGGGCTGAGGAGGGAAGGGCTGAGGAAGGGAGGGCTGAGGAGGGGAGGGCTGAGGAGGGAGGGCTGAGGAAGGGAGGGCTGAGGAGGGGAGGGCTGAGGAGGGGAGGGCTGAGGAGGGGGAGGGCTGAAGAGGGGAGGGCTGAGGAAGGGAGGGCTGAGGAGGGGAGGCTGAGGAGGGGAGGGCTGAGGAGGGGAGGGCTGAGGAAGGGAGGGCTGACAAGGGGAGGGCTGAGGAGGGAAGGGCTGAGGAAGGGAGGGCTGAGGAGGGGAGGGCTGAGGAGGGGAGGGCTGAGGAAGGGAGGGCTGAGGAGGGGAGGGCTGAGGAGGGGAGGGCTGAGGAAGGGAGGGCTGAGGAGGGGAGGGCTGAGGAAGGGAGGGCTGAGGAGGGGAGGCTGAGGAGGGAAGGGCTGACGAGGGGAGGGCTGACGGAGGGGAGGGCTGAGGAGGGGAGGGCTGAGGAGGGGAGGGCTGAGGAAGGGAGGGGGCTGAGGAGGGGAGGGCTGAGGAGGGAGGGCTGAGGAGGGAAGGGCTGAGGAGGGAAGGGCTGAGGAGGGGAGGGCTGAGGAGGGGAGGGCTGAGGAGGGAAGGGCTGAGGAGGGAGGGCTGAGGAGGGGAGGGCTGAGGAAGGGAGGGCTGAGGAGGGAGGGCTGACGAGGGAGGGCTGAGGAGGGGAGGGGCTGACAAGGGGAGGGCTGAGGAGGGAGGGCTGACAAGGGGAGGGCTGAGGAGCGCTGAGGTGGGGAGGGCTGAGGAAGGGAGGGCTGAGGAGGGAAGGGCTGAGGAGGGAGGGCTGACAAGGGGAGGGCTGACAAGGGGAGGGCTGAGGAGCGCTGAGGTGGGGAGGGGCTGAGGAGGGGAGGGCTGAGGAGGGGAGGGCTGGGAGAGGGGAGGGGATGCTGGAGGAGGGGAGGGGCTGAAGGAGGGAGGGCTGACAAGGGGAGGGCTGAGGAGGGAGGGGTGACAAGGTGAGGGCTGACAAGGGTGGGAGGGCTGAGGAGGGAGGGCTGAGTGGAGGGGAGGGCTGAGGAAGGAGGGCTGAGGAAGGGAGGGCTGAGGAAGGGAGGGCTGAGGAAGGAGGGCTGAGGAGGGGAGGGCTGAGGAGGGAGGGCTGACAAGGGGAGGGCTGAGGATAGGGAGGGCTGACAAGGGGAGGGCTGACAAGGGGAGGCTGAGGGCGCTGAGGTGGGGAGGGCTGAGGAGGGGAGGGCTGAGGAGAGGAGGGCTGAGGAGGGGAGGGCTGACAAGTGAGGAGACTGACGAGGGGAGGGCTGAGGAGGGGAGGGCTTGAGGAGGGAGGGTCTGACAAGGGGAGGGGCTGAGGAGGGGAGGGCTGAGGAAGGGAGGGCTGAGGAGGGAGGGCTGAGGAGGGAGGGCTGACAAGGGGAGGGCTGAGGAGCGCTGAGTTGGGGAGGGCTGAGGAGGGGAGGGCTGAGGAGTGCTGAGGTGGGGAGGGCTGAGGAGGGGAGGGGCTGAGGAGGGGAGGGCTTGAGGAGGGGAGGGCTGAGGAGGGAGGCTGAGGAGGGGAGGGCTGAGGAGGGGAGGGCTGAGGAGGAGGAGGGCTGAGGAGGGAAGGGCTGACGAGGGGAGGGCTGACGAGGGAGGGCTGAGGAAGGGAGGGCTGAGGAAGGGAGGGCTGAGGAGGGGAGGGCTGAGGAGGGGAGGGAGGGCTGAGGAGGGGAGGGCTGAGGAGGGAGGCTTGACAAGGGGAGGGCTGAGGAGGGAGGGCTGACAAGGGGAGGGCTGACAAGGAGGAGGGCTGAGGAGCGTTGAGGTGGGGTAGGGCTGAGGAGGGAGGGCGAGGCTGGGAGGGGAGGGCTGGAGGAAGGGAGGGCTGAGGAGGGGAGGCTGAGGAGGGGAGGATGGGCTGAGGGAGGGGAGGGCTGAGGAGGGGCGGGCCTGAGGAGGGAAGGGCTGAGGAGGGGAGGGCTGACAAGGGGAGGGCTGACAAGGGAGGGCTGAGGAGGGAGGGCTGACAAGGGGAGGGCTGACAAGGGGAGGGCTGAGGAGCGCTGAGGTGGGGAGGGCTGAGGAAGGGAGGGCTGAGGAAGGGAGGGCTGAGGAAGGGAGGGCTGAGGAAGGGAGGGCTGAGGAAGGGAGGGCTGAGGAGGGGAGGGCTGAGGAGGGGAGGGCTGACAAGGGGAGGGCTGAGGAGGGGAGGGCTGACAAGGGAGGCTGACAAGGGGAGGGCTGAGGAGCGCTGAGGTGGGGAGGGCTGAGGAGGGGAGGGCTGAGGAGGGCTGAGGAGGGGAGGGCTGAGGAGGGCTGAGGAGAGGAGGGCTGAGGAGGGGAGGGCTGACAAGGGAGGACTGACGAGGGGAGGGCTGACGAGGGGAGGGCTGAGGAGGGAGGGCTGACAAGGGGAGGGCTGAGGAGGGGAGGCTGACGAGGGGAGGGCTGAGGAGGGAGGGCTGAGGAGGGGAGGGCTGAGGAGGGAGGGCTGAGGAGGGGAGGGCTGAGGGGGGGAGGGCTGAGGAAGGGAGGGCTGAGGAGGGGAGGGCTGAGGAGGGGAGGGCTGAGGAGGGGAGGGCTGAGGAGGGAGGGCCTGAGGAAGGAAGGGCTGAGGAGGGGAGGGCTGAGGAAGGGAGGGCTGAGGAGGGGAGGGCTGAGGAAGGGAGGGCTGACAAGGGGAGGGCTGACAAGGGGAGGGGCTGACAAGGGGAGGGCTGAGGAGGGAGGGCTGACAAGGGGAGGGCTGACAAGGGGAGGGCTTGAGGAGCGCTGAGGTGGGGAGGGCTGAGGAGGGGAGGGCTGAGGAGGAGAGGGCTGAGGAGTGCTGAGGTGGGGAGGGCTGAGGAGGGGAGGGCTGAGGAAGGGAGGGCTGAGGAGGGGAGGGCTGAGGAGGGGAGGGCTGAGGAGGGGAGGGCTGAGGAGGGGAGGGCTGAGGAGGGAGGGCTGACAAGGGGAGGGCTGAGGAGGGGAGGGCTGAGGAAGGGAGGGCTGAGGAAGGGAGGACTGAGGAGGGAAGGGTGAGGAGGGGAGGGCTGAGGAGGGGGAGGGCTGAGGAGGGGAGGGCTGAGGAGGGGAGGGCTGAGGAAGGGAGGGCTGAGGAGGGGAGGGCTGAGGAGGGAGGGCTGACAAGGGGAGGGCTGAGGAGGGGAGGGCTGAGGAGGGGAGGGCTGAGGAGGGGAGGGCTGAGGAGGGAGGGCTGACAAGGGGAGGGCTGAGGAGGGAGGGCTGACAAGGGGAGGGCTGACAAGGGGAGGGCTGAGGAGCGCTGAGGAGGGGAGGGCTGAGGAGGGGAGGGCTGAGGAGGGGAGGGCTGAGGAGAGGAGGGCTGAGGAGGGGAAGGGCTGAGGAGGGGAGGGCTGAGGAGGGGAGGGCTGAGGAAGGGAGGGCTGAGGAGGGAAGGGCTGAGGAGGGAAGGGCTGAGGAGGGGGAGGGCTGAGGAGGGAAGGGCTGAGGAGGGGAGGGCTGAGGAGGGAAGGGCTGAGGAGGGGAGGGCTGAGGAGGGGAGGGGGTGACGAGGGGAGGGCTGAGGAAGGGAGGGCTGAGGAGGGGAGGGCTGAGGAGGAAGGGCTGAGGAGGGGAGGGCTGAGGAGGGAAGGGCTGAGGAAGGGATGAGAGCTCATCTTTGTGTGTGGCAGTGTCTAGGAACTCAGGTAGTTAGTAACAAAAGGAAGCGTTGAGTTTGTTCTTGTTCAGGTAGTTATTGCAATTAATGACACACTAACTGCCACCAAACTGACACAGAACACGGTGCAGCTCTCATCATCTTCCAACTCCTCTTAAGCTCTCAAAGCCAGGCTAATACTAGTATCCTGTTTCTCAAGTCATGTAACTTTGCGAAATGTCTATAAGCACTCAGACAGCTACTATTTACAAAACCTGTAACTCTGTAACATCTCTATTATGAGGTAGGTGTGATCAGATGTTATCACCTTCTTCCAACTTGATAAGTGAGTATCTCAATCAGAAAGACAACTGAAACAGTGAGGTGATGCTAGCCTGGTCCCAGAGCTGTTTGTGCTGTCATACAACGACCATAGGAGTTGGCTATAAAGCACAAACAGATATGGGACCAGGCTAATATTCTGCTGCTTCTGGGTGGTGGTGTTTCATTCCTTTCCCTACAGTGATATAACTAATGTGGGTCATTAAGTGGAAAGCAGGAAATCCATGCTAAGCAGGGCAGTGAGTGACTGTAACTACTTACTGTGTGCTACACTGCCAGACCAGACCAGGCGGAGGCCACTGTTTCTTGTTGAGTAAGAGGGTTGAAAGGACTGAGGCCTCTAGTCTACTACTGGTCTGATACCGGTGGACTGTGAAACCCACCTGGGCTGCCGAGCTGAGAAAAACTCCTGTGACCGCACGGCACACAGAGCTAGCTTGAAGTTACAGCAGTTTGACCGCATATGCTTCTAAATCCCCCAGAGGACTGAGAAATGAGCTGAGGAACCCCCCTCCACGCACGCACGCACACACACACCACACACACACACACACACAACACACACACACACACACACCACACACAACACACACACACACACACACACACACACAAGCAACTTCCTGTTGCCTGGAGCAGTTCTGTATTTCAGAGTTAGAATTAGAGTAGTTGGATCTCAACGACCGACAGCCAATGAACTCGCCTGTGTCTAGACAGATCAGAGG